>NC_143059.1:22541742-22693257 GCF_052426305.1 Pelodiscus sinensis | reverse complement strand
CTCTTATGAGGCGAAATCCAGGAATGTGCTGGGGGAAAAGACCTGACCTATTCCCAGGCAGCCTTGGCAGGTCAAAAGCC
Organism: Pelodiscus sinensis; assembly: GCF_052426305.1. Classification (NCBI taxonomy): domain Eukaryota; kingdom Metazoa; phylum Chordata; order Testudines; family Trionychidae; genus Pelodiscus; species Pelodiscus sinensis. The sequence goes on along the minus strand of NC_143059.1, from coordinate 22,693,177 downwards.
AGAGGAAGACCCAGAGAAAGGAAGCTCAAGGGACCCGGGGGGAGCAGGCCCCTTATGGTCACTCCAAGTATAGATCACCAGCAGGCAGGCATAGACCTAGGAGGGGACTTTCGCAAGGAACAGAGGAACGATCCAACCCTCAGCCGGGCTTGGGACCAGGCGGAAACCCCTTGTCAGGGGAGATGCGGTCGTCAGGTAGAACCCAGGGGCCCTGGTTTGGGATCTGAAATGACCTCCTGTATCGGCTGGCCCCAGACCCACAAACTCATGTCGACAGCTGTCAGCTGTTGGTGCCCCGACAGTTCTGGCGGACGTTGCTCCAGTTGGCCCACGCCATACCGTGGGCAGGACAAGACCGGGAAAAGACACTACATAGGGTGGCCCAGTGATTCTTTTGACCGGGGATACATCGCAAGGGGTGGGATTATTTTGCCTTATGCCCAGAATGCCAAAACGGGCCCGGGCAGGGTCCCACTGGCACTGTTAGTACCACTACCGGTGGTAGGGACACCATTTGAATGTATAGGTTTGGATCTAGTGGGCCTGCTGGAAAGAAGTGCAAGAGGAAATAAATATATTCTAGTAATCATGGACTACCATCTATAACCCAGAGGGAGTCCCTTTGTGGGTTACGACTGTCCGGGCCATCGCAGATGAACTGCTGAAGGTGTTCACAAGGGTCAGGCTCCTGAAGGAGATCCTAACCGGTCAGGGGACAAACATAACATCAAAGCTCATGGCAGAATCATGTCGGCTGTTGAATAACTGCACCCTCAAAACCGCCGTGTACCACCCCCATACTGATGGGCTAGTGGAGCGTTTTAATATAACCCTGAAGACCATGCTATGCAAATTCGTGGATGAAGACCCCCATCTGTGGGATAAGTAGCTGCCAGCTCTTCTTTTTGAAGTGAGAGAGATACCCCAGTCCTCCACATGATTTTCCCCCTTCGAGCTGATGTACGGCCACCAGACAAAAGGAATCCTGGACCTGGTGAGGGAGACTTGGGAAGAGCAAGAGACGCCCGCCCAGGGGTCCATCCACTATGTGGTCCACCTGAGGGAGAGGCTGGAAGAACTTGGATGACTAGCCCAAAAGAACCTGCAGAAGGCCCAGGAGGACCAGGCACAGCAATACAACAAGGGAACAAAGGTAAGGATCTTCCAACCGGGGGATTGAGTATTGCTCCTTACCCCTCCACTGAGTCCAAGCTATTAGCAAAATGACAGGGTCCATTTGAAGTGATCCAGAGAGTGGGCCCCATGGATTATGAGATGTGACTCCCCGGGAGGCGCAAAGAGACCCACATATACCATATAAATCATAGAATCATAGGACTGGAAGGGACCTCGAGAGGTCATCGAGTCCAGCCCCCTGCCCTCAAGGCAGGATCAAGCTCCGTCTACACCATCCCTGACAGATGTCTATCTAACCTGTTCTTAAATATCTCCAGAGAGGGAGATTCCACCACCTCCCTTGGCAATTTATTCCAATATTTGACCACCCTGACAGTTAGGAATTTTTTCCTAATGTCCAATCTAAACCTCCCCTGCTGCACTTTAAGCCCATTACTCCTTGTCCTGTCCTCAGAAACCAAGAGGAACAAATTTTCTCCTTCCTCCTTGTGACACCCTTTTAGATATTTGAAAGCCGCTATCATGTCCCCCCTTAATCTTCTTTTTTCCAAACTAAACAAGCCCAGTTCATGAAGCCTGGCTTCATAGGTCATGTTCTCTAAACCTTTAATCATTCTTGTCGCTCTTCTCTGTACCCTTTCCAATTTCTCCACATCTTTCTTGAAATGTGGCGCCCAGAACTGGACACAGTACTCCAGCTGAGGCCTAACTAGTGCAGAGTAGAGCGGCAGAATGACTTCACGAGTTTTGCTTACAACACACCTGTTAATACAACCTAGAATCATATTTGCTTTTTTTGCAACAGCATCACACTGTTGACTCATATTCAACTTGTGGTCCACTATGACCCCTAGATCCCTTTCTGCCATGCTCCTTCCTAGACAGTCGCTTCCCATCTTGTATGTATAAACCTCTTAAAGGCCCGGAAAGAGCAGGAGCCCATGCCGATCGCCCCTTGTATCCCAGAGTCGGAATTTGGGCCACAAGCCAGCTTCTCAGGGGAGCACCAGCCAGTAGACCTCTGGCCAGACCTAGACGAGGGGCAACGTCAACAGGTACAAAGCCTGATCACCTGATTCCCGCATGTATTGTCAAATAAGCCAGGAAGAACCCCGTTGGCGAATCATCACATTGTCAACTTCTCCGGCCAGAAAGTGAGAGATAACCCCTGCCCCCTACCCCCATGTGGGACACCGTGTGCCAAGAGCTAAAGGAAATGCTGGCTCTTGGGGTCATCCAAGGAGTGAGTGGAGAAGCCCCATCGTATTGGTGCCCAAGCCAGATAGGTCGGTGAGGTTCTGTGTCGATTTTCATAAAGTGAATGCCATATCACGGTTCGATGCTTACCCCATACCGAGAGTGGACGAGTTGAATGGCTAGGAAAGGCCGAGTACATCTCCACGCTAGACTTTATAAAGGGATACTGGCAAATCTCTCTGACCCCCGCAGCAAAGGAGAAAATGGCGTTCCCAACCCCCTTTGGGCTGTACCAATTCACAATGATGCCGTTCAGACTGCACAGGGCTGCCGCCACGTTTCAGCACCTTATCAATCAAGTCCTAGACCTACATGATGGGTACACGGCTGCATACATCGACGACATCATCGTATACAGTGAGAGCTGGGAGAGGCACCTTCAACATCTAGAAAAGGTGCTAAGGGCCCTGGAGGGGGCTAAATTGGCAGTAAACCCCACCAAATGTCACCTAGGCAAAAGATAGGTGACGTATCTAGGATACATGGTAGGAAAAGGGAGGGTGCGGCCATTGGTCAACAAGTTGCAGGTCCTCCAAGACTATCCCACCCCTACCACAAAGCAGCAGATGAGGCAGTTTTTAGGGCTGGCAGGGTATTACCGCAGATTTGTTCCTAACTTTTCCACCCTAGCTGCCTCACTGACAGACCTGACTAAGAGCCAAGGGTCCAGAAAGGGGGAGTGGTCGAAGGAGTGTGAAGGAACCTTTCGGATCCTGCGAGACCTGCTACTCCAAGAGCCAGTATTGGCCCAACCTGACTTTACAAAGCCGTTCAGCCTCCAAGGTAGGAGTGGAAGCCATGTTATCCCATGAGATGAACAGAGAGGAACACATGATTCTTTAACCTCAGCCATAAGCTATATTCCCGGGAAACCAAATACTCGACAATACAATGGGTGGCACTGGCAGCAAAATGGGCCATTGAGGCCCTTAGGTATTACCTGCTGGGCAATTCCTTTACTGTAGTCACTGATCATGCCCCGCTTAAGTGGCTGCAAACTATGAAGGACACCAATGCCCAAATAATGCGTTGGTACTTGTCCCTACAGACTTATTCCTTTCAGGTGGCACATTGGCCAGAGAAGGTGCACATGAATATGAACTTCTTCTCCCGCTGAGGCCCAGATGGAAGGGAGGAGGAGCTTCCCAGGGAGCCCCTCTTAAGGGGGAGGGTGTGTGATAGGGCGAATCAATCCCACACTAGCCAGGTGAGGGGACACCAGGCTTATTAGGTGGAGCAAGCTCTGTCCCCACACCACTACTGGGCATGCTACCAGTGTAGCCCTGGTATAAAGGCAGCCAGAGCTGCTTAGTTGGGGTGCACCCCCAGAGGGGAAGGAGCTCCTGCAGGCTATTAGGAAAAACTATTTAACTAGATGGGTGGTGAAGCACTGGAATGGGTTACCTAGGGAGGTGGTAGAATCTCCATCTTTAGAGGTTTTTAAGTCTCAGTTTGACATAGCCTTTACTGTGTTGATTTAGTGGGGATTGGTCCTGCCAATAGGAATAGAAAACCTAGTCCGAACTACCTAGTTCATGCCGCGTGTAGCCGCGCGGCACGGAGTCTGAACTAGAGGACATTTAAAAATGGCGGCGCCTGGCAAGATGCAAATGAAGCCCGGGAAATTCAAATCCCGGGCTTCATTTGCAACTCCGGTTGACTACATTACCACCCTAGTTCGAACTAGGGTGGTAGTGCAGACATACCCTAACATAGTGAATGCTAGTGGAAATGGGGTAAGTTCTGAAGTTAAAATAAGAAAAGAACAAGTTACAGATTAGTTAAAGAAGTAAGATGTCTTCAAGTCACCTGCGCCTAATGGAATGTACCCTAGTCTATTCAAGGAGTTGATAGAAGAGGTATCTGAGCCATTAGGTATCATCTTTGAGAAGTAATGGAAGTCGGGAGAAATTCCAGAAGACTGGAAAAGGGCAAATATAGTGTCCATCTATAAAAACGGAAATAGGAACAACCCAGGAAAGTATAGATCAGTCAGCTTAACTTCTGTTCCAGTAAACATAATGGAGCAAATAATTAAGGAATTCATCTGCAAACATCTGGAAGATAATGATGTGATAGGTAAAAGCCAGCATGGATTTGGAAAGAACAAATCATGGCAAACCAATCTGCTAGTTTTCTGTGATAGGGTAACAAGTCTTGTTGATAAATAGGACGTGGAAGACATGGTATACCTAGAATTTAGTAAAGCATCTGATATGGTATTTCATGATGTTATCAATAAACTAGGGAAATACAATCTAGATTGGGCTATAACAAGGTAGGCGTACAACTGGCTCAATAACCATTCACAGAGTGTAGTTATTAATGGTTCACAGTCATGCTGGAAGGGCATGACAAATGACATTCCTCAGGGATGTTTTGGTACCGGTTCTGTTCAATATCTTCAATGATTTAGGTACTGGCATAGAGCACACACTTACTAAGTTTGCAGATGGTACCAAGCGGAGAGGGGTTGCAAGTACTTTGGAGAATAGGTTCATAATTCAAAATGATCTGGAACAACTGGAGAAATGGTCTGAGGTAAATAGGAAGAAGTTTAATAAGGATAAATGAAAAGTACTTCACTTAGGAAGGAAGCATCAGATTCACCTTATGGGCCGCTGAAGTTGTTGGTTACTCCTGATTTCACAAGGAGTAACACTATTCCCAGCCTGTCATAGTCAAATTTATGGTAGTGTAGACCCAGTGTAGAGAAAGTTGAAGTTCTTGGCCTTCAGGAGGCATCCCATACTGCCCCGCTCTGACCACTTCAGCCAGAACTTGAGCTTCTATTGGTCTCAAGTTCAACAGGAAAACCCCCAGAAAAATTTGAATTTCATTTCCCGTGTGGCCAGCACTGTGAGCACATCTCAGAGCAAGCAGCACACTGTAGTAAACATGGCCATGACTTCTAGCAGTTCAAATTCTACAATGATTTCCAAAACTTCTACTCCCATGGACTCTAGTTCCCAGGGGCATAGAAGAGCACCAGTATAGAGTGTCCGGGACTATCTTGGTCCTCAACAAGGTGTGGGGAGAGAAATCCATTCTCTCCGAGTTCCAAACCAGCAAGCAGAACGTGGACATTTACACTAAGATCACAAGCTGCCTGGTAGCCAAAGGATATTCCAGGGATGAGCAGCAGTGCCGAGTCAAAAATCAAGGAGCTGAGGCAGTTCTACCACAAGGCAAAGGAGGTAAATGAACAGTCTGATGCAGCACTGCACAGTTGCTGCTTCTATGAGCAATTGGATGCGATTTTGTAGGTGGGGGGACTGGACCAGCTTCCCAAGCCTGACCGTGAAGTCCAGCCAAGACACTCCAGGTGTCAGCGTGGAAGATGGCACGTGGCGGAGGGGGATGAGGAAGCGGAGAAGAATTGCCAGCTGGTGTTCAGCGAGCTGGTTTCATCATGCTGGAGCCTGTCCCCTTCTCCCAGAGTGTCTCCCAGTCGAGCACCGAACCCAGGAAGGGCACTTCTGGTGAGTTCACAAAGCAAGCGGGTTAAGATAATTGGGTGTAATGTGTGGTGCACTCTGTGCCTACACAGCGCAGAGAGCACAGAACAGCTCATTAATATGTCTGCAGATGGAGCAGGAATCTTCTCTGTAGATCTCTATGAAGCTCTCAGGTAGGAACTCTTTGATTCTTCTCCCAAGGTTCTTGGGGAGGTCAGCGTTATTTCATCCTCCATGGTAGGATACCTTCCCACACCAACCCACCCATAAGTGGTCTGGAATTATTGAACCACAAGGCATTGCAGCGTAAAGCCCAGGTTTATAGCCACATTCAGTGAAGCATCTGCTCCCGATCATTCTGTGTGATTTGGAGAAGAATGATATCCCCTATAGCAACCTGGACACTATTAACACTCTCCCTGGGAAGCTGCAAGTGCCAGATATAAATTCCTCATCCCACCCCATGGGTTGGGGAAGTAGCATTTTTCCTGGAAGCCACATGTGCCCTTATCTACCAACCCCACCTGCAGCTTCTCGTGGGCTGGGAAAGTAGCACTGTCCGAGAAAGCCACATGTACTGGATACAGAGGGAAGCTACCCTGCCACGCCCCCCAACTTGCCTGCAGACTCCTGCCCTGGCCAGCTCCTTATCATGCCTGCTTGCCTCTGAACCACGTGAGTGCAGATGTTCCCGAGAGCTCTAGGCACCTGCTGTAAAGCGGCCACTTTAAAAGCAAAAATTTGGTCTTGCACAGACCACATCTCCATTGTCTGTACAGAGACCTTCGCAATATGCTAACAGTTTAGAGTTAGCCTTAACACAATGTATTTACTGCAGTTTGTGCCTGTCGGGGGGCACGCCCCTGACGTGGGGTGCATCCCCCCTCTAAGGTCCCGTGTCCCGGTCCCTCTAACAGCCGGGGTTGGCTGCCCAGGGAGCGGTAGGGGGACCCGGGCCCTCCCTCTCCACCGGGTCCCAGCCGAGGGCCCTGTAGGCAGGGACTCTTGCTCCTACCTGCTCGGTGGGGAATCCAGCGATACACACCAAGCTGTGATAGCAATCCCTTTCCCTGGGCTGCTTCCTACCAGCCTGGCACCCCTACAGTCTGTCTGACTCAGTGGCGGTCCTTACCGGGGCCAGAGCTGGCAGTGTAGGTGGTCCGGTCCCTCCGGCGGGGTTGGCTGCCGGCTTCACTCCCGGAGTCCGATGCTGGCCCTCGCTCTGGCTTCAGCTGCTGCAGGAACACTGGGGTTGCGGCCTGGGCCCTTCTACCCTCCAGTTGCCTCCTCTCCTGCCGGGCTCCCTCTGCCTTTATATGCTGGCTCTGCTGGGAGCATGCCCAGCAGAGGTGGAGGGACGGGGCTCTTTCAGCCAGCTGGGCTTGGGCTACTCCCAGCCCTGCAGCGCGGGGCCTGCTCGGCCCGTCACAGTGCCCTTGTAACATTTCGTTGCATCTGGAACAGCAGCCAGCTCCCTGTGCATTCCCCGGCTCCAGCATTTGCCCACCTGGTACAGAGTAGCAGGCGAAAACGGACAAGGGAGGAAACATTCAGGGAGCAGATAGAGTGCATGAACACACCTGTGGAGGAGATGCGGGTAGAGCACCAGGACTGGATCATGGAACATCAAGAGAGGAAAGCATATAGAAGCTGCAGGCAAGGCAGCAAGGGTATGTTTACACTACAGCACTAATTCGAACTAACTTAATTCGAATTAGTTAATTCGAACTAAGCTAATTCGAACTAGTGCATCTAGACCTAAAACCTAGTTCGAATTAGCATTTTTCTAATTCGAACTAGCATGTCCACATTGAATGGACCCTGAACCGAGGTTAAGGATGGCTGGAAGCAATGCCGGCAGGGCATGAGATTAGGACTTAAAGCGTGGAGCTGCTGTCTCAGGCTAGCCGAGGGCTGTGCTTAAAGGGACCCGACCCCCACCCCGGACAGACAGTTCTCAGGGGTTCCCCGCTCGCTTGTCTAACTTGATGAGGGACAGCAAAGCAGTCCTGGCTTGGAGTGCCCTGAATGTGCACACTCGGCATATCACAGGACTCGGCCATCAGCCCGGCTGCACTTGCCGCAGGCTGCCATCCGGGGGGGGCAATTCGGGGGCTGCAAGAGGGCTTCCACCCCGAGGAGCCCGCAGAGCCACCCCAGTCCTCCCCATCGGGGGCTCGTACTCCATTCCTCCCTCACCTCCTTCCATTTACCCCTGCCTAGCCCCCCTTCCTGATGTACAAAATAAAGGACACGTGTGTTCAAAAACAGAAACTCTCTTTATTGAACAAAACTCGGGGAGACTGGGAAAAGGAGGTGGGAGAGGGGAGGGCAACTAAAATGATCAGGGGTTTGGAACAGGTCCCATATGAAGAGAGGCTAAAGAGACTGGGACTTTTCAGCTTAGAAAAGAGGAGACAGAGGGGGGATATGATAGAAGTCTATAAAAGCATGAATGGTGTGGAGAGGGTGCATAAAGAAAAGTTCTTCATTAGTTCCCATAATAGAAGGACTAGAGGACACCAAATGAAATGAATGGGTAGCAGGCTTCAAACTAATAACAGAAAGTTCTTCTTTACAAAGCAAATAATCAACCTGTGGAACTCCTTGCTGCAGGAGGCTGTGAAGGCTAGAACTAGAACAGAGTTTAAAGAGAAGTAAGATAAAGTCATGGAGGTTGGGTCCATGGAGTGCTATAGCCAGGGGGTAGAAATGGTGTCCCTGACCTCTGTTTGTGGAAGGCTGGTGATGGATGGCACGAGACAAATGGCTTGGTCATTGTTTCAGTCCACACCCTCCAGGGTCCCTACTGTTGGCCGCTGTCGGCAGACAGGCTACTGGGCTAGATGGACCTTTGGTCTGACCCAGTACAGCCGTTCTAAGCTCAGGGCTCAGGGTCGGGTATCTCACTGGACCACCCTGATTTTCATGCAAACCTGCTCCTGGGTGGCCAGGCTGGCAGCTATCCTGCCCTAGACGGCCACTTTCCTGTGCCTAGTGCGGAGGTCGTGGATGAGGTCCACGATCTCCGCACTAGACCAGGCCGCCAGCCTGGTCCCGGGAAGAGGCGGAGGGCTGGGTGGCAGCGGGTGGCTGGTTCGTGCCGTGCCAGGTGCAGGGTCTGCTGGCTGGGTGCTGGCAGACTTGCACCTGGCACAGGTACCGTAGCCAGACTGTGCCACTTTAAGGGCTCCGGGGCCAGGAGGGGGGCAGATGAGTTTCCCTGGTGGTGCCCAGAGTGGCCACCAGGGAAAGCTGGGGAGGGCTAGCCTCCCACTAATTCGAATTAAGTGGCTACACAGCCCTTAATTTGAACTACTTAATTTGAACTAGGCGTTAGTCCTCGTAGAATGAGGTTTACCTAGTTCGAATTAAGTGCTCCGCTAGTTCGAATTAAGTTCGAACTAGCGGTTTGCCTGTGTAGCACCTATCAAAGTTAATTCGAACTAACGTCTGTTAGTTCGAATTAACTTTGTAGTGTAGACATACTCCAACAGAGCATCTTTGCCTCACTCATGACAGTGACGGAGCACCTGGCTTCATGCCTGGAGAGGGCATCCTCACAGAACATTTCCCAGAGCCTGTCTGCCCCAATCAGAATACCTGTCCCTCATCCCCCAGCTCCATTGCTTCCATCCCCTGGGGTCCGTCTAGGCCCCTGGACACAGAGGTTGTGAGGGAGGGGGGGGATTCAAGGGCAGCCTTTTCCCTCCCGGACCTTAAAAGGCTGAGCCCCCCTCCCTCCTTTGGGTTCCCACTTCTTTCATTTTCCTGATGTTTTCCCCTCAATAAAAACACCTGTTCTCTGAACAACAGTCTCTTTAGGGAACCCCAATGCTGCAAAGCCACACACTTGGTATCCACATTTCCCAGAGTCACAAAATGTTATTGATCGCCTTGGCTTCTTGTATATCAACAGCCCCCACTTCAGATTTCCCTACTCTGAACTGATTTCCTACTGAACGGTAGCTGTCTAGGATTGCAAGCTTCCAGAGGGTTATTGCCACGTGCTTCTCCACAGTTAGAGCAGATCTCATTCAAGTATTCTGGCACTTCAAGGCAGAGGAAAGCCATTTGCAAAGTTCCAAGAAAGTGGCCTTGCGCATTCAGAAGTTTTGCAGCCACTTCTGATCGTCCCATCTCTGCATCATAATGCGGTCCCATCAGTCTGTGCTTGTCTCACGGTGCCAGAACTGGGATACCATCTTTTCTACAGGATTGACTGGCAGCTGTGTTTGCATTAGTGCCAGGGCTTGCATGAGCAGTGACTCCATGCTAAGCTGAGATTCATCCTCCTCCTCACCCTGCTCTCAAAGTATTGTGGCAATTAGGCACACCAAAGCAACCATCAGTATCACAATGGGTTGCTGCAAAACAGAAACCACGCTCATGCTGCTATGGCATCTGCGCGGGAAACCAGGGCAAACCTTTTAGGCGTAAAAAGACTAATTCCCATTGATCTCAAGCAAAAGAGTGGGGGGGGGGGGCGGGGAAGAGACTAAACAAGTGCATTATGGGATGCTGACAACATGAACCCATAAACACACACTGCAGAGTTTTGGTCCTAATGGGCATTGGGAGCATAGCCCAGAATGCAAAGCTACCCATGGTGCTTTGCTCTCTGAGCCAATGGTAGGCTCTCTAATGGGGACATGCAACTTTGGACTATATTGGGTTCTTAGCCATAGTAAGGACATGGGCCTTTGACTTTGCAAAATTGGGTGGCCAGAAACTGACCATATTAAATTTGACCTTATCTCGTAGTGTAGACATGGTCTTAGTCATGGACTGAAATGGAGATGGAGTGCGGCCAACTATGAACTTTTCAAAGTTTGAAACCTCTGTCTTCCAAGCTTCTGCCAACTTCATGGTTTCTCAATCACTGTATCAAAGGGAATTAGGCTTTTCTGATTCATTTTTTAAATGTTTTGAATTTATGTGACTGACAATTACACACAAGAATGATTGGAAAAACAATAAATTCTTCATATATCTTCTATTATTACTACTGCTATTTTTTCATGGAAGGAGCTCAAGTACTATAGTGATGGGAAGCAGTATAAAATCTGTAGATCAATAGACTGAACTAAGAAATTACTTCAACACATCAAAAGCACGATCCATCTAGCACTGTATTGTTTCTCCAGCAGTGGCAAGGAAACTTTACAGTACATAAATATTATGTCCTATGGTGAGCTACAGATGTTTCAATACTGGTACTAAATTGTTTGTGATACCTAAAATGCCCTTGAAGCATCCTCTTTTCAGTCAAATGCAGCACATATAATTTAAGATCTATCTGTGAAAATATATATATCAGCTGAGATAAGAGAAAAACAAAGGTCTCTCTCTATTTTCCTTTCTAATCTTAGATGAGAGATTCTGCAAGAAATTGTGTTACAGGGTGATAATGAAATTTCATCTCAATTGATGTGTATGTTTTAGTTTCTAATGCCTTAAGTTGGAGAGCTACAGTGCAGTATAAAAGAGTAAATAAAAACATCATTTTAATATTAGATGGAAAAAAAATCTTTCCAGTTTCTCTATGAAATTCCACTACATCAATATTTTTCCTAACCAAAAAAATATATCTATTTCAAGGAAATGATCCATATCTTTTTTATTTTACCTAAAAACATTTGTATTTATCCACTAACAGCAGCATTTTCCAAAGCATCTAAGTAACTTTAGAGCATAAGTTCCATTAAATTTAGCTTGGTAAGAAGTTACTACAAGGTGACTTTTCAATGGGATATGTGCTCCTAAATCACGTAGGAACTTTTGAAAATTTCACACTTGAAACTGAATGACAATACTTCAAACTGTGAATGCCTAAACTTTCATCTTAAATCCTTAAGAACTTAGATATTTTATATGAAGTTTTTTGCCACTTTCCTAAGGGTCAGTTTTTATTATATCCAAATTTATCTATTTTTTCAACTTTAGACACTATTACCTACAAGGGGAGCAGTTAAGACAACACACTGATCCCTTTGAAACAAATCACACCTGCTATAAAATATAAATATATCAAGTATTCAAAAATGTATCAACCAAAAATATCCCTTTGAAGAAAATGAGCAAAAGAGAAAAATGAAAACATGGAGAGATTATAGGAGAAGAGTACATTCTGAGACCAACACCTTTTATTCTTTACACCATTATTGCCACTGTTCACAAGTGTCCCAAAAATTGGGTTAGATCAACATTCATTTAGCACAGAAGTCTTCAAAAAATGTCATACGTAAATCAATACTGTACTACAATGCTGGTGGAATTAATCTAACCAACTATATAAAAATAATTGTCTTGCACAGAGTATTAGTACTGTTCATTTCTTTTGAAAATGATATTTTTAATTTCAATTAAATCATGAATTAATATCACAATGCACAATCTATTTAGATAGTGGTCAGTTCACTATTTTCTATCAGCTACAGAATTGGATTTAGCAGGTTTTTATGAAATTAAGACCACGCCAAATGATCAATATCACAGTTATCAAGTTTGATATCTTCAGCAAAAACCCTCAGCTGATAAACCACACAAGTTTTCTTCCACCAAATCATAAGCACCAGCATTAGGTACATTTTTTATATATTAGTTACTTACTTTTGAACTCCTTCTATATTTTGTTCCAACAAAACACTAATCTGGGAAAAAGAAAGAAACCTCCACGCCAAATTTTCTTCAGCTACAGTATCTTGATCTTGGCCTTCTTCCTATGAAAAACAGTAGATTGTGTTTTTTTTTAAAATAATCTAATTTATAAAACACTTTTGATCTTAAAGAACTTTAAAGAATGTATGTACAAAGATAATTCATCTAATATCAAAACAGAAATGCAGCAGTAATTTTCTGCAGCAACAAAGCCAGGAACAGAGGTTAGGAATGGAGGTGAAGTCAGGAGGACATATGAACTAACAGGAACTTTTACATACATATTCGTGTGCAGTCGCGCACACACAATGCTCTACCATTCTATTTGCTTTGTACCCAGAGAAACAAGCAGTTGACTTCTCCCTAATCACCTCAGGTGAGTGTTAACCACTATACCCATTTTTGACAATTTTATTCTGTGCAATTAAAAATAAATACATGATTTTCTAATACAGATTGAACCTCTCCAGTCCGGCACCCGGGACCTGACCAATGCAAACCAGAAAATGTGTCAGACCATGGGAGGTCAATACTGTCCAGTAGTATTACCAAATTTTCACTTATTGGGCTCTTAGAAGACATTTAGGGGTAAATTAGAGCTAAACAACAGCACGAAACACTTAGAGACAGAACTTTATGAGGTTGCAGGAAACTTGGCCACACCTATGATAAGAGAACTGTCAGCTACTTAACATCATGCCAGACAATGGATGTTGCCAAACCAGAGAGTACCGGATCAGAGAGGTTCAACCTGTAGCCCAACAATACAAAACTAAAATATGTGTACCGTAATCTAAATTATGTAATTACTTTTCCCAACGAACGGTCTACTTATAACACTGAGAGTAATTGTTCCCCTGTGGTGCATATAAGAAATATTAATTTAGAATAATACCACAAACTGGGATATGTAATGGACAATAAAGTGAACATGAATTAACAATGCAATAGGCTTCTAAAATTCAAGGTAAATACTTGATTGGACTATACAATTGACTTCAGTAAGAAAATTTAGAAAGTCAAGCAGTAGGGAAAATAAAAATTTGTTATTAGAATAGCTATGTAATGAAACAAGGTGTCAAGAAAAGTTATGAAATCATGGTCAGTGACTGACACTTAATTACTGACAATTCTATACTACTAAAATGTCCTATTGCTGACAATGAGGTCCACTAATTGGTGCAAATAAATTTGTGATGAACATAGTTCAGATGCAAGCTTAGACAAGCTCAAACTGCGTTCAGCACCATTATAGTAACTGTGATTCAACCTTGCTGTGAAGATTCAAAGAACTATAAAATAGAAGCTATATCTTTAGAAAGTTTAATATTTATCAGTTAATGATTTATGGATATTTCTATATTGACACTAAAGTGCAAGTAGCTCTAGGACATCCTGAATTGTGTACATTTTAATTCTCCTAGAATTCAACTGTGTACCACTGAAGGCTATCATTGATTTGAATGTAGTGGGATTAAGCTCCTAAAATAAGGTTTGTGCTCAGTTACACACAAAAAGAAACGGAAGATGGCCTCCAAAGGTGGTTCAGCTTCAGTATCACTGACATTCATACTTCAAGACGGCGTGAGTACAATTTTTGACTGGTAACTTGCTAATTGTGTTTGTAGCCAGAAAGAGATGCATAGTGCCCATAAAAAAGTAAACAAGTAAAAACATGTAAAAGGATTGCAGCAGAGTTGTTGTGTGATTTCCACAACCTTGGAGATGGTGTAACTGAGCAGCTGATTATGGCTGTAGAAAACAGGGCTGCAAGAAGAAATCAGTACCAAAGATCTATTGGACACACTAATACTTGTTGGTTATGTACTAGTCTATTTTCATATGTACTGTAGTCTATACTCAACCATCTTAGCTTTTCATTTTATACTGTCTCCAACTGTGATGATACTCACTTAAAAGACATAGTGTTTCAACACAGCTCAACAGCATTAAAGCGGTGAAGAAAATAAACAGTTCCTTCTGGCAAAAGTAAGGTGCAATAGCTTTTATTTTTAAAAGTAAAAAAAGCATTTATTTTGAAAAAACTACTTTGCCCTAAAAATAATGTTATTATTTAGAGTATAATAGATTATGAGTTTGAGGCTGCATGATTGTTAGGAAAATAAACAAGTAGCTCAATATGCTAACATTTCACAATTACTGAAAATAAACTTGTGCTTAATTAAAAACAATACTATAGTGTCAGAGACCAGCAAAACCCTTCAGTTCATTTGCAACAATGACTGCAAGTCTGAAAGAATGGCTGTGCAGTGCTATCTGCATTTGTGAAATGCTGTTTAATATTAGACCACCTCCCTCTCTCAGAGAAACAAACCTGTATTTAAGGTACTATAATATGTCAGTTCACACAATTTTTATACAGTAAACGTTTAAATGTGATTTTACATCTTTAATATTTAAAACATTTAATATACTATAAATTATATCTGTGGCCTAAACCTAAATAGGAACCTAAAATAAATTAACTAAACATGGCAATTAGGTTTCAAATTTGAAAATGGCACCTCAAATTTTACAAGTGCCTACGTAAAGTGCACAATCTACATTTGTAAAAGATTTCACACAATCACTTGTGTTTTAGCTATAATTCCAACAGCAATACAAGTTTGCAGCTTGACACTAATCAAGATACGCGACAAACAGCACCAGCTACTGCCCATTACAAATGAAGGGCAATGGTGAATAATTAATGAGAGACTACAACTGACTGAGAGGGTTTAATTATTGAGAGGGAGAATAGAGTAAATTATTTAGAATACGAAATTTTAAAAAGAAACATTTGCATAATTTAAAATGTTATAATATAATTTGTAATGTAATGTTTTGTCTTCCTTGACAGAAATTATTTAGCTTTGTTGAATATATATTACATGCTTCTGCCTATTGAAATACCATATTCTGAAATACTTAGTGTCTTTTGTTATGACAGCATAAGGTAGAAACACCAACCAGACTGCACAGAAGATGGAGGAATTCTATCTCTGTAAAACCCAAAGCAAAGCTTCCATAGCACTCAAAGTCTTTAGGACAGTCATAAGGTTAAACAACAAATATTGAAAACCTCCAGTTCCTAAGCTAATAGCATGTTAAAAAGTACACTATCATACCAGAGATGGACTCTCTTTCCAAACTAGTGGATCCTTGAGGCACATCTTTGACAATTACTGCTGCTTGGGGATGTGAAAGTGTAAATGTGTACACGGTTACCTTATGAGCCTGCTGAAATGATTAGCATGTAACAAAACTGAAGTATGTCCGTAAGAGGAGGCAGAGAAAAGTGAATGTAAATCTCTGTATCTCAAAGATATTTATTTATTCACATCTGTATGAAACTACAATAAAAAGTACTCATTTTATGCTTTGGACACCTATGAAAATTTTTTAAAAATACACTACAAATGAAAAGACTCGTCAATTATCTCAGTGTAACTCAAGTGTGTAGAAACCTGAGATCTTCTTCAAAAGGGCTGGCAGGTATGACTGTGGACAATATGGGGTCCAAACATCTGTCATATAAAATATTGCAGCCCACTTATTATTACCTTACAAGGCATTTAATTATTAAATTAACTATCAAGTGTTTTATATCCAAAACCTGTCTACATAAAACAATTATGCAAAAATTCCAAAATAATAATTTATTTAAGAAAGCCTCAGATGTCCACTTCATCACTGGAAAATTAAAATCAACCACTATTTTTAACCACTGCATTTCTGTTGCTCTCACATCAATAAGGAAGAAAACACATACTGTATAGCTATGTTGATTTAAATTGCATTCAAAGGGGGGGAAAAAAACCATGTAACAGCCAAAGCACAAAGCTTATACACTAAGAAATGGAACTTCTCATATGTTTGGTGTGTACCAAAAGGAATAAAACATAAAAATAAAACAGAAAATATCAGAAGTACTTGTACCCTTTTAATAACAAAATTCTGTTATTTTTCTGAGAGGCAACAATTCAAATTTCAAGAAGATTCTGGCTCAGCATATATTTATACTGAAATTAAACGTTTACTATTACTAGATAATCTGCGGCTCTAAAAAAATGAATATCTCAATAAAAAAAATATCAAATGAAAAAATAAGCCAACTACTTATACTATATGGCTACGTCTACACTGGCCCCTTTTCCGGAAGGGGCATGTAAATTTCACTAGTCGTCGTAGGGAAATCCGCGGGGGATTTAAATATCCCCCGCGGCATTTAAATAAAAATGTCCGCCGCTTTTTTCCAGCTTTTAAAAAAGCCGGAAAAGAGCGTCTAGACTGGCCCCGATCCTCCGGAAAAAGTGCCCTTTTCCGGAGGCTCTTATTCTTACTTCAAAGTAAGAATAAGAGCCTCCGGAAAAGGGCACTTTTTCCGGAGGATCGGGGCCAGTCTAGACGCTCTTTTCCGGCTTTTTTAAAAGCAGGAAAAAAGCGGCGGACATTTTTATTTAAATGCCGCGGGGGATATTTAAATCCCCCGCGGATTTCCCTACGACGACTAGTGAAATTTACATGCCCCTTCCGGAAAAGGGGCCAGTGTAGACGTAGCCTTCGTGTTGTGATGTTTATGATTCAGATGTGTTTTCTCCTAAGAGTAATATATAAATGCATGTTTCTTAAAAGGCAAAACAATTAAGACAATTAACTCAATGTAAAACGAAACTGTTTCTTGAGATCCTGCAGATAAAAGAGAAAAACAATCGCAGTGTATCCTATTTTATGTAGTGTACGTGAATAACGAAGGGTATGTATACACTACCATCCTAGTTCGAACTAGGGTGGTAATGTAGGCAACCGGAGTTGCAAATGAAGCCTGGGATTTGAATTTCCCGGGCTTCATTTGCATCTCGCCGGGCACCACCATTTTTAAATGTCCGCTAGTGCGGACTCCGTGCCGCGCGGCTACACACGGCACGGAGTCCGCACTAGCGGACATTTAAAAATGGTGGCGCCCGGCGAGATGCAAATGAAGCCCGGGAAATTCAAATCCCAGGCTTCATTTGCAACTCTGGTTACCTACATTACCACCCTAGTTCGAACTAGGGTGGTAGTGTAGACATAACCAAATACAGTCAGCCAGAATCTGAGACTTATGTAATTTAATGCAGGATGCAGGACTTCACCAAGTTTGGAATCAGATGAAATCTCGAGATAATAGTACACTATAACAAACTAAAATACATAAACTAAGGAATTTGAGTAAAAGATTATAGAAACCTAACAAAAATAGACCATGGGAATAAACTTATTCCAAACTCTTTATAAAAACTGTTTACAGTTGTACAAAAAGAAAATACTTCCGTGGCACATTTCAAATGCAATATATTTTCTACAACTTGCCTTCTTCTGTATGGTATACTTTTTTAAAACCATAATTTTGATTGAACTACTTAACAACCAAGCTGTTTAAAGATGCTAATATAAAGTATTTTGGAAAGTATGTAAACTGCTTACACAACACTAAAATATTTAGTAATATATTTTACAGAAGAGATTTTCCTTCAACAAGGGCGTTTTAATTCCTATCATCAAAGAGATAAAGAATCTACGAGTTTTTGTTGTGCCTAGAGATGTTGATATAATAACCCATACATCACCAATACTCAAAGTGCAGATTAGTGAAGCAGCCACTTAGGGAACATCTTCACCTGCCAAGCTGGAGTTCTACGTTCTGGCATTCGATATAGCAAGTCTAGTATAGACCTATATGTTGGATGCTGAGAATAGCTTCAGCTGGCACCTGTACTGTTCGCAGTAACAAGGAGTAGGGGAAGCCTACGGGACCATTTGCTCCCATTGGCCTCCCATTGTGAGGATGCCACCAAACTTGTCTTCCAGTAAGCCGACTCCAGCTATATATTCTACATAGCTGGAGTTGTGTTCCTTAAGTGGAGCTTCCAGGTCTAGTGTAGACCTGGCCTCAGTGAAATAGGTCAAGCTAACATGCTTAACGTATTGTCAGCACTTATCTTTCTATAGGCCAGAACTTCTGTCTCCTCCACTTAGAAAATGGGAGGAATTTAACCTCATTTGTGCATTCAAATATCTAAAACCAGCACCTCTGACTGAAATTAAGATCAGGTTATATTTTCTAATGCTCTAAACTAAAGGAAGGCATTGAATCTGCACATTTAGTCATAGTTGTGGTGAATTAAGCACTCAGAGTGGTCAGTATTAGCAAAATGACACTATGTCATAAAATACATGGACTTGGAGCTCAAACTAACATTGACTTAAAGAAGAGTATCTTGCACTTTTCAGCTCCCTCTGAAATGCAGCCCATAGAGTATGTCTACACTAGCCCCCTAGTTCAAACTAGGGAGGCTAATGTAGGCATTCGAAGTTACAAATGAAGCCCGGGATTTAAATATCCTGGGCTTTATTTGCATCTTCCCATCCAGGCGCCATTTTTAAATCCCCTTAGTCCGAACTAACTACCAGTGGCTACACGCGGCAGTCAAACGTTAACTCGAACTAAGATCTTAGTTCAAGTTAACTGTTTGAATGGACTTAGTTCGAGTTAATGTTTGAATACCGTGCGTAGCCACGGGCAGTTAGTTTGGACTAAAGGGATTCAAAAATGGCGCCCAGACGGGAAGATGCAAATAAAGCCCGAGATATTTAAATCCCGGGCTTCATTTGCAATTTCAAATGCCTATATTAGCCTCCCTAGTTCGAACTAGGGGACTAGTGTAGACATACCCATAGAGAGTTCTGTGGCCCCCTGTCAAATCACACATCTATCAGCCAAATCAGAGATCCTAGCACAGAAATAAGAGAACATTCAGGATCACTGTGAGGATTTGTGAATGAAACTCCCTAGAAGGTTTTGGGTACATAAAGCAATGAAGGAATTACATGGAGGCAAAAACATATTATCACCTGTGATACATTTAACCTTGTTCCCATGCTCTTCTTGTCACTTAAAGTAAACATGTATGCATTTCCTTCAGACCAACAATGACATTTTAAAAATTAAGACACATTACTCAGAATGAATAAACCAAGAAAAATCTGTATACAGAAATACTTTGAGAATATCAAACATATATCAAAAATTGTCTAAAAACAAATAAAAGGTGCTGAGTAACAATAGAAGACTTAGCACACAGTTTACCAATTCACAAGCACTTAATGCGAGTATAGTTAAGAACATTATACATTTTACAGTCCACATAATATGAATTATTCTTAAGTATGAACTAAAGTTACTTCATCACAGCACAACACCCTTAATCTTGCCTAGTCATTTCTTTGCTTTTAATGAGGCAATATCAAAGATGTCAGTTAACTTCCACTGGTATTTGATATGGGAATTTTTGTGCGTGTTCTCTTCTTAACTCTACTGAAACTATTAGCACATTTATGTTTCCATCATTAAGGAGGGACTCACAGCAGGAGGTATGGGGGTGCAGGAGTCAGGACTGAGAGATGAGAAAGGGATCAGGGCAAGGAGTGGGGAGCTCAGGATTCAGGGCAGAGAGTTGGGAGGTATTTGGGGGAGTAAGGCAAGGAGTGGGGGATGCAGGAGGTTGGCCAATCTTTGGGGTTGACCATGGCAGCGGGGGCCATCCTGCCCAGCTGCTGAATCCTGGGCACTCACCAGGGACCGTGCTGCCTGGGTCCCAGCTTCTTCCCTGTGTTGGGTAGAAAGCAACATTCAGAGCCAGATCTGGCCTTAGGCGGATTCGGCCAATTCCCCTGAATCGGGCCCTGCACCTAAAGGAGCCCCACGCCCTGAAGCCGGAAGTGTGCCGGGCATGCAGGAGGCATCGGCCCCAGAGGAGGAATGCGGTGGCTGTCTGCGCCACAGGAGGTGTGAGCTGAACGCAGCGTTTTCCTGCGCCGCATGGGGGGGGTGTTATCTACCTCCCGGGTTTGGCAGGGGAGGTAGCTGGGGGGGTTTGTGTGCTGTTTCTTTATTTGGTTTTTTTGCTCAACCAAAATTGCTGTAGGGCCCCATCGAAATTGTTCGAATTGGGCCCCGCACTTCCTAAAGCCGGTGTATAGGAAAAAAGTGAAACCTCTCCGTTTTTGTGACGGTCACAGTTTCTGTCAAACAAACATGACATTTGGTACAACTGCTCAGGAATTGCTACCTTTGCTGGCTGGTTGCAAATTCAGAGAAACTGTGTTTTTTGGTAGAAAAATCTCTCAATTTGCTACCTCCTGTCTCGGTCGCTGCACCGGCCCTGTCCAGAGCCCCACCCTCGGTTGGCCACTCTGTGGTCATTGGGGAGCAGAACGCTGCCTGCTAGCTGACCCCTCCCTTCGTATTTATGAGAAAGAATCAACCCCATTCTAGGCACATCCCACTGCCCGGCACAAGCCACGCTGGACCGGGCTCCGGTGTGAGCAGGAAGCCGTGCGCCACACTGGCAGCCTGAGCGCACTCACAGCGGGACCGATGCACAAGCTCTCGCCGGCGCAGCTCGTTACAAAGCCGCACGCGGGACGGTACTTTCGTTGTAACACGAGCCCCTGGGCGCTGCCAGCAGCAGTTCGGGGTTCACACACACAGGACGCGCCCCCGCAACAGGCTGACAAAAGGCGCGAGGCTGCCGGGAGCTCCGCACACTCGAGAGGCGGCCCTCCCCGCCCGCGCCCTCCCCTTCGCCCTGGATGCGGGGCTGAGTCCCAGCTCGGCCGCCGCCCAGTTGTGGCCCCAGGCCTCCCGCGCAGGAGCCGCGCGCCTCTGCCTCGCCCGGCCCATGGGCGCTGGAGTGGGCGGGCGCGAGTCGGTACCTGCCGGTTCTCCTTCCCCTTCGCCTTGGCCGCCATGGCGGGCGCGTCCCGCGTTGCCCTGGGAGGCGGCGGGGCGGGGTTAGCGCAGGGGCAGCAGCCGGGCTGGGGGCGCTGCCGGAACGAGAGCGGCCCCTGACCAGGTCCCGGGCGTCACACTTGGGCGCCAACCTGCAGTGTGCCCCGCCCGGCCCCTGTGTGACCCCCCACCCCATAGCCCCCGGCCCCTGTGTGACCCCACCCCATAGCCCCCGGCCCTGTGTGACCCCACCCCATAGCCCCCAGCCGCTGTGTGACCCCCCACCCCATAGCCCCCGGCCCCTGTGTGACCCCCCACCCCATAGCCCCCGGCCCTGTGTGACCCCCCCACCCCATAGCCCCCGGCCCCTGTGTGACCCCCCCACCCCATAGCCCCCGGCCCTGTGTGACCCCCCCCCCCACCCCATAGCCCCCAGCCCCTGTGTGACCCCACCCCATAGCCCCCGCCCCTGTGTGGCCGCCACCCCATAGCCCCCGGCCCTGTGTGACCCCACCCCATAGCCCCCAGCCCCTGTGTGACCCCACCCCATAGCCCCCAGGCCCTGTGTGACCTCCCAACCCCCATCCCATGTGTGACTCCCCCCAAACCCATAGCACCCAGCCCTTGTGTGATCTTCCAGCACCCATCCTGTATTTCATCCCCATCCCATAGAATCCAACCCCATTTTGTGCAAGATCCTTATGCCTGTCCCAGAGAGGCATAAGGATTTTGCGCAAAATGGGGTTTTTGCGCCAAAAAAAGTCCACACTTCTTTTTGCGCAAAAACCTCTTGCACAAAAAGAAACAGCGGAAAATATGCTAATGAGGTTGCAGCTTATGCTAATGAGGTGGGCTTGCCGAGCGGCAGTGAGCCCTGCTTGCCAGCCGCGTGGTTCTGCACTCTGCGCATGTGCAGATTGCTCCACGCTGGCTCTTCCAGGGTGTAATCTACTCGCAACAGGTGAGTAGATTACACTATTTGTCGAGCCCTGCTAATGAGTCCCTCATTAGCATATTTTCTGCCAGAAGAATTCACAGTGAAGACATAGCCTTACTGTCTACTTTGCTAAATATACCTATGCTAGTGGGGAAAAGGTCCTATACACCACTGAAAGAAGGTTGCAACACAGACATATTTCCTATTACTTCATTCCCCTCTATAAAATGAGGATATTACTGCTTCCCCAAATCAGAGAGAGTATAAGGATACATTCATTAATATTTTGTGTGATCCTGAAGTGCAATGGTTGTGGTCTGAATTCAGCAAACCATTCTAGCGTTAGCACCCTTCCTATCTATTACTATCCTTTGATCTGTTTCTTTTCAACTATCCAATCTTCGGGTGTTTATTGATTGCCAGTTCTGCCTACTTGTTTTTCCTTTTGATATTTCCATACCCTCTGGCTCCTTGTTTCTCACCCCCCCCCTTTTTTTTCCTTCTTCCCTCTCCCTTCTACACTATTTATTTTGGGTCTGCACATCCTTAACACAAAACTCTGGTCATCTGAAGAAGTGGGCTGTGCCCACGAAAGCTCATGATACCATCTATATGTTTTGTTAGTCTATAACGTGCTACCAGACCATTAGTTGTTTTTTAAGTTTATCCTGTACAGACTAACTCAGCTACCCCCTGCAGCATTTATGTACAATTACCTCGTTGACCCAGCATAACTATTCTGTAGCACAGTGGTCACCAACCAGTAAATCGGGATCTATTGGTAGACAGGAGCGGCCCTAGACAAGCTGCCAGCAAGTGGCGCTCTAGGCGAAACGCACGATCAGCGCGCAATCAGAGCCCCCGCCTCCAAAGCCCTCAATGGCTGTTTATCTTGGCGCCCTAGGCGACAGCCTAGTTTGCCTGTATTGACAGGCTGCCACTGCTGGTAGATTTTGGAGCCTCTAACAGGTGATCCTGACTGGTTTGGCCAAGAGGCTATCAAGTGCAGGTACTTCGGCTGTTCCTCCACTGTTGCTCATCTCCTGCCCTTTGCGTTGGAGCTGTCCTGCTTTTCCCCAGAGCCTCCTGCTGGCTGTGCAGAGCAGGGAAGGGAGAGGAGGGGGTGCTAATGTCAGGGTGCCCCCTCCTACTCTGTATTCTATCTCCACAGAATGGTGGGGGCAGCACAACAGGACTTGGGATAGAGTTTGCTGGCTGCTTTTGGGAGTGGTGCAGGGCCAGGGCAGGGGTGAGCCTGCCTTAGCACCACTGCACCACCACACAGGAGCCATCTGAGGTAAGCAGTCTCCAGCTTGAGCCAGCTCCAAACCCCTGCCCCAGCCATGAACCCCCTCCTACTCTCCAAGCCGCTGCCCTAGCCCTGAGCCCCCTGGACCCAAACTCCCTCCCAGAGCCTGTACCCTGAACCACTCTCTGTACCCCAACTCCCTGCCCCAAGCTCAGCTCAGAGCCCCCTTACACTCCAAATCCCTTAGCCCAAGACCAGAACCTGCGTCCCAACCCTCTGCCCCAGCCTGGTGAAAGGGAAGGCAGCTGGGGGAGGGAGAAAGGATGGAGTGAGCAGGGATGGAGCCTCGGAGAAGGAGCACGAAGGAGGAAGGGCAAGGATATTTGGCTTTGAGGTAGATTCTGGCTTGCACTTAAATTCAAAACGTGAGCTTGTGCTTAAAAAGGTTGGAGACCACTGCTGTAGCACAATAAAAAATAAATATCAAATAGCTCTGGAAGAAATTGGCACAGTCTCAGCGCAACCTACTTACAAATTTATACAAGCAAAATAAATTTTAACATGTATAACCTTAGGTACATGAGCAGTGTCATTGACTTCAATGGACCAGTGCTTTGCTTGATTCAATGCCCACAAAACAGACATTAGACAGGATCACAAAGAAAAAACAGTTGCTTGCCATTTCAACCAGAAAGGACACTGTCTCAATGACCTGCTAACCTGCATCCTACTTCAGAAGACATTCAAATCTGCACTTGAAAGCGAATCCTCTGAACTGGCATTCATGCTAAAATTCGACACTCTCCGCAGGGGACTTAACAAAGACTCCAACTATCTTACCCATTACAAAGATAGCTTCCCCAATTATCATCTCTAATACTATTAATTCACAGACATCTACCCTTCCCCACCTCTAATATCATTAACTCACTGGCATTCACCTTCCTTCCCCCCTTTCCCCCCCGCATCCCCCTTTTGTTCTGAAATGTGATTTGTCCTTTTCATATGTGTTCACTTTTTTTTAAATTGTATCCTTTGGTATATATGGCTGTGACTATTTTCTTCCACTATTTGATCTGAGGAAGTGGGTCTGGCCCACAAAAGCTCATCATCTAATAAACCATCCTGTTAGTCTTTAAAGTGCTACATAGTCCTGTATTTTGTTTCAGCTACACCAGACTAACACGGCTACATTTCTATCACTATTTTGCTTGATTGGGGTCGTTTAGGTACAGCAGATACAAACACCAAAGTTACAAAATGACCAGTTAACTACACACCTCATTTGGAATTGAAAATCAGGAAGCAGCAAAGGAAAAGAAAAAGCAGCAAAGACACCAGTACATTGCTGTGTTAAGCGTAAACTACTGAAAAAATAAGATTTTTTTTGTAATTGACAAGCTAAGGAAACTCTTTTTGGCTTTTTTTATTTAAATTAAGATGGTTAAAAGCAGCTTTTTTCTTCTGCATAGTATAGTTTTAAAGCTTTATTAAGTCAGTGAAAGAACAAACAAAATATTTTGGTCAGAGATGCAAATATTTTAAAGTTAAAAGCCTCCATTCCAGAGATGTTCGTAACTCTGAGCTTCTACTGTACTTTTTCAAGAAATGGATTGGAAAGCACCACACCCAAAGCCATCTTCCATGTCAAGTAATTATTTTTCCTACCGAAGAGCGCCATGTAATTTCAACTGGATATTAATATCTCTCTTAAATTGTTTTATGTAGTTCTAAAAGCTGGTTAAGATAATACAGAGAAGGTGGCAAAAATTCATAGCTTTACAAAAACATGAACGAGGTAAAATATAAAGCCTCTTCTAGAAGTGGTGTACCTATTCAAGGGCAAAAGGGCAGAAATGGAATCAGTGAATTTGTATATTTTCCGCACAGACTTTACATGCTCTTAAGATATAATAATAGTTTTTTATCTTTGCTTTGTATAGCACTGCATTGCTATCTTCTTTGGTCTGCAGACAAAATAAAACAATAATGTAAAAATAAAAAGCCTCATTTTGACTATTTAAATATATCTTTAATATAGTTTTTCAACGCAGAAATATTTAACCTTCTGCATGAAATATATTACTGTAGCCTATTCAAGGTTGTCAAAAATAATGACAGTCCTTCCCTAAAGAGTTTAGAATTGAAAAGATAAACTTAGAGAAGATGAGAAAAGGACCTATGGATTAGATTAGAGTGGATGAGAAGCTGGATATGAGTCAACAGTGTGGCCTTGTAGCCAAGAAGGCTAATGGCATATTAGGGTGCAGTAGGAGGAGCATTGCCAGCAGATCTAGGGAAGTGATTATTCCCCTTTATTTGGCTCTCATGAGGCCACACCTGGAGTATTGTGTCCACTACTGGCCCCCCACTATAGAAAAGATGTGGACACATTGGAGAGGGTCCAGCAGAGGGCGACCAAAATGATTAGGGGGTTGGAATGCATGACCTATGAGGAGAGGCTGAGGGAGTTGGGTCTATTTAGTCTATAGAAGAGAAGAGTGAGAGGGGATTTGATAGCAGCCTTCAACTTCCTGAAGGGAGGTTCTAAAGAGGATGGAGAAAGGCTGTTCACAGTAGTGACGGATGGCAGAACAAGGAGCAATGGTAACACCTTACAATGGGGGAGGTCTAGGTTGGATATTAGGAAAAACTGTTTCCCTAGAAGGGTGGTGAAACACTGAAATGGGTTACCTAGGGAGGTGGTGGAATCTCCATCCCTAGAAGGTTTTATGTCTCAGCTTGACAAAGCCCTGGCTGGGTTGATTTAGTTGGGATTGGTCCTGCCAGAGACCTCCTGAGGTCTCTTCCAGCTCTATGATTCTATGAACGTGCTAGCAGCAGGACCGGGAGCTGCAGTGGGCCAGATGAAAGTGCTATGCAGGCCAGAATTGGCCTGCTGAGAGCATCTTGCCCAGCCCTGATCTAGTATGTGGATCTTTAAAGACAACTGTCTGCCAAGTTATCCACACGTCTTTATTTTGCAAGTCAGGTCTCCAGGTTTAGACTTTTAATACTTAACTTAGCAATGAAAGAGCCCTAAGAGCTCTTAGTTCATGTCCATGGTACGCTACAGTGTTACATGCATATTTACATTACTCTGAAAATATATTACATAGTCAGGGACTAATATGAACTGTTGATGTTAATTAATTTAGTGTTCGTTGGAAAAAGCACAGATCCGAGGAGAGGGATGACATGTTCTTGTCAGTCTTCTTCATCTAATTTCTAGGAATTCTATTAATCTGAATTCAGTCCTTGGCACTGACTCTTGAATTCTTTTGGCTGAGATCAAGAATAGTATTAAGTTATTATTTGCTTCTATCTTCTTGGGGGACAACACCTTGCAAAGACAAGATGATGGAATCACTAATACAACTCATGTTTTCCTTCTTTCACGTCTATACTCGTCAGTTTGTGATTCACTAAAATCAACACACGCCATAGACAGAGCCCTAGACTAGGGCTTCAGTCTACCCCTACCTCTGCCACTAGCTTGCTGAGTGTCATTGGGAAACTCATGCCACCGCTCTGTGCCTCAGTTTCCCAATCTGTAAAATGGGGGAAATGATACAGGTCTTCTGTTTCTTGCTTGCTTGCTTGCTTGCTTGCTTCAAATCCTGAAGTTCCTGCTCACAAAAAATACCTATTTATATTAATGTAGGTAGTGAGTAAGTAGTGAGTGAAAATTAAGGGGAATACTTTGGGTAGTGCTTTTTGAATACACAGCATAGACAATCGAGCCAAGGTGTACAGATCTGGAGCAGAGGAGAGATTTTGGCCAATTTGCATAGTACATTGGGATGGTAATATGCTTGAAATTGTGTGTGATTTGAATTGGTGCTCTCTAGAAAAAAGGCCGACCTGGCTTTGTTCAATTTGTAAAAACAATGACAACCTGGAGTTTGTGTGGTTTTTTCTTTAAAATAACCATGAACTGGTTCTCTGAAGTTTATAGAAGAGATTGGAAATAAAAAACTGGACCATTTTACTGAGGAGAAATAATTGTCTCTGGATAATTGGGTACTGTAATGTCCACTAAAAGGAAGGAGTCAGGGGAGGATGATTAATTGCTGTATCAATAATCTTATTCCAAGATCTGCTATTAAAAGCCACAATGCCCCTGGAGATGGTAATGTCCCAGCAATGGAACTGCAGGAGGGCTATGGGTGGAGTGGAAAAGCGCAGGGGAGCTAGTAAAGGTACTTTCCTGTCGGGGTCGGGGGTGAGGGGGAAGGGGAGGTGCAGGACACCTTTTTTTACACAGACTCCTATTTTTATGGGGACCCGTGGCTAGAGCATTGCTCTCTTCCCATTTTCCAAGGCTAGCTGGGGACGGGGAAAAGGTGGCCACAATGCCTCTACCCCTCCAGTCACTGTCCATGCACCCAAAGTCAGGGCCCACCCACCTGTCCCATTCTGGCTATGCCACTGATCCCTCTGATTTATGATGCTTAACCAAAAGTGAATGGAAAAGCTTTTTTAAGTAAAAATCTACTTAAGAACTATCAAAAGTAGATTGTGTGTGGACATACTTGCAATGACAAATACATTTAGGCTGTGTCTACATTGGCACCCTTTTCCGGAAAAGGGATGCTAATGAGACACTTCGGAATTGCAAATGCCGCGGGGGATTTAAATATCCCCGCGGCATTTGCATGAATATGGCTGCCACTTTTTTCCGGCTCGGGGTTTTGCCAGAGAAAAGCGCCAGTCTTGACGGGGTCTTGTGGAAAATAAAAGTAGGAATAAGGGATCTTCCGGAAAAGGGTTTATTTTCCGCAAGATCCCGTCTAGGCTGGCGCTTTTTTCCGGCAAAACCCCGAGCCGAAAAAAAGCAGCAGCCATGTTCATGCAAATGCCGCGGGGGATATTTAAATCCCCTGCGGCATTTGTAATTGCGATGTGTCTAATTTGCATCCCTTTTACAGAAAAGGGATGCAGTCTAGACACAGCCTTACATTTTATAATAAAACTTGTGAAAAACAGCCCCTCAACGTTTTACTGCCAGATGAAGAAATTGTGGAGTGTTCAAGATGGATATGTAAAGTTTGTTTCCATCTTTGTGGAACCTGCAAATCCTGCATTTACAAAAATTAATTTGATAATTATTATTCCCCTTTACTCAGGACTGGTGAGGCCATATCTGGAGTATTGCATCCAATTCTGGGCCTCCCACTGCTTTATAAGAAAGTGTGTAGACACATTGCAGAGAGTCCAGCAGAGGGCAACAAAATGATTAAGGGTCTGGAGCACATAACTTATGAAGATAAACTGAGGGGCTTGCGACTGAGGGATTTGGGTTTGTTTAGTCTGCAGAAGAGAAGAGTGAGGGGGGATTTGACAGCGGCCTTCAACTTCCTGAAGGGAGGTTCCAAAGAGGAAGGAGAGAGGCTGTTCACAGTGGTGACAGATGGCAGAATTTGGAGCAATGGTCTCAAGTTATAGCAGGGGAGTTCTAGGTGGGATATTAGAAAATACTATTTCCCTAGGAGGGTGGTGATGCTCTGGAATGAGTTCCCTAGGGAGATGGTGGAGTCTCTATTGCTAGAGGATTTTAAGTCTCAGCTTGACAAAGCCGTGGATGGGTTGATTTTGTTGGGGTTGGTCCTGCTTTGGGTAGGGGGTTGGATTCAATGACCTCCTGAGATCTGTTCCAAACCTATGATTCTATGAATTTGCATATGGCTCTCTCTATATATACTATTGTATCGAGACATATATGTTGTGAAGAAAAGTAGAATTTGGTTGGACTGTAGCTCCCTCAAAGAGGTTAATGTCAACCTCCACCTTGGTTAAACACCATGAAAATCTAAAGAAAAAATATATTTTTAGAATAAGTCTATGAATGTTCCTTATAACGTCACAACAGAACGTTTACACAGTTAAAAAGGAGTGCTTATATTCTCTACATAAATATACGTGGTGGTCTCAGGTCCTCTGCTCAGTTAGTTTTATTTTTTACTAGAAGTGATATACATAAACTCTCTGGAGCACTGCAAATTCATTTTTACATGCAAGCACATAATCTTTTTGGAGTGAATATGAACGTTAACTCCTCCTTGCAGGTCTGTATAAACATCTGCTTGCACAGACTATATTTCAAACTCAGAATCCCAGAAAGAAAGTGCTCCCAAGACTGATTACTGAGTTAGAAACCCTTTTACTTAAATGCACTCTGCCTAGATCAGTCCTTAACCTCAAATGAATGATGGAAGAAAAGGGGAAGGGTGAGACAGTCTTGTCATAATTCTGATCACATTGCCCTGGGATCACCGAATGACCTTTTATGTTTACATATTTAAACAAACCGTCATCCTCATTGTACCAAGAACTTCAGTGGATTTCCTGTGTAAGTAAGGATTACTCATGTGAATATGAATTGTAAAATGAATCCATTATTTCAGCAATTACTGTAACAAGCATTCAGATTTCTCAACATTTGCAAATTTTAAGACAGCATATTAAAAATAAGTAACTGAAATATGGAGAGAGAACTATGGTGCAGTCTCAGCTAGTGCAAATCAGTGTATTCAATTTACACCAGATGAGGGTCTAGTCACAGGTATTTGTCTGAGCTGGGATTTGGTGACAATTTACAAATTGTAACAAATGGGAGAGAAAATATAGCCTAAGCTTTTTTGCATTCCAATGTACAGTAGTGTACAGAAAGTTTTGAATCTATGTATGTTCCTCCTTTCTCCAGTCCCTAGTCCAAATCTTATTTACCTCAAAACTAATAAACTAAAAAATGAACTAAAGTACTTTTTCTGTCAAGTCTGTACTGCATATTCCATCAGGCCTGCATCACATTACCTGTAGAGTCCACTACTATTACAAGTGTTTTATGGCAGAACAACTTACAGTACAATAATGGGAGAAAGGAGAATAGCTAACTTATTTTGCAAAGTTTACTGATGTGTTCAGAGTTCTTGTGTAACCAAATTATTTCTTTGTCATTCCCTCCACGTTGGTTAGACTCCCTGGGATTCTTTCAGCCGTTTCAGGGCTTGCCACTGTGTCTGAGCAATTTGCCACTTTTTGAAGGTTGTCATTATAACCTCTATAATGTGCAAAAATGCTCAGTCAAAAAACATGGGTCTTAGTTGGGTTACAAGAGACTGGAAACTGCCCATTACTCACTAAGCTTGTGATTTATAGTTCAAGAATCAACATATGCATAACTGCTTCTTGCTGCTCAGAAACTCTGACCTTCCTTGACATACGTAACCACACCATGTCCAAACAAAAATAAAAAATCTGTTTGAATGGGGTTCAGTGACATGGTTCCCTGGGGTTTGGTAGAATTATTCACAGTATTTTACAGAATTGGTTAGGCTCTGTATAGAGTGCACACTGTGAATTCCTACAGTTTTTGCAACACCCGGTGTCTGACAGTAATACAGCTTCAATTGCTTCCTCTTTTACTCTGTATGTTTATCCAGCCACATAAGGACATTATTTAGAATTTCCAACATGGACAAAAGTGTAAAGAAAATATGTGGCGTTAAATGTGACTTTTGCACACCATATCACATTCTCCATATTCCTTATGATAATTTAGTAGATAATACGTTGATTTTGGACCCATTCTTGGGGTGTATCTACACAGCAGGGCTTAACTCGAAATAAGCTACACAAACTGAGCTACATCAATTGCGTAGCTTATTTCAAAATAGCTTATTTTGAGTTTTGGTGCTGTCTAGAGCACTCTTCCTCCGACTTCCCTTACTCCTCATACAATGAGGGTTACAGGAGTTGGAGTAAGAAATCCTTGTATTCCTGTTGCAGCAAAAATAGCATGTTTCCACTATTGGGAAGCATCAAAATTAGTTAGAATTAGTCCAAAATAGCATGTCCACACTGATTGGAGCCTGTCTCAGACTTAGAGCCCCAAGAAGCACTCTGGGGAGAGCACCAGGAGGGCGGATACTTTCTGTGACTGCTTAGTCAGGCAAGCTGTGATGTGTGCTATCAGGATCTCCTCTCGACAGCCATGCCTCACAAGCCACTCTTCCACTGTCTTGCCCCTCGCAGGACACAAAAGGGCGTGTGACTTCTCATGCTCTGGTTGCCCGTGCAGATGCCACAGAACTGACACCATGGAGCCTGAGCTGCTGCAATTCAGTATCATGATCAGAGGCCTCATGCTGTGTATCATGGTTCAACTGCCTGCATGTTGCTCCAGCAGGATGAAGATGAGGAGGACAAACCTCAGCATGGACCGCAGGTACTGCTCACCCATGTCCTGGTGCTCCTGCTGCTGCACATGCCCCTCAATCCCCTGGACACCATGAACTTTGCTTCTGCTGGTGGGAGATCAGCTCAGAGTGGTGGGACCAAGTCGCTCTTCAGGTATGGCCTGACCAGCAGAGGCTGCAGAACTTCTGCATGTGGAAGGCCACTTTCTGCATGGTCTGCGAGTAGCTCACCCCTGCCCTCAGGTGACAGGACACCAACATGTGACCTGCCATTCCTGGGCAGAAGCACAAGGCCATTGCCCTATGGAAGTTTGCCACACTTGGAGAGCTCAGTTGGAAGCCTGTTTGGCATGGGGAAATCCACAGTCGGGGCCATGCTCATACAAGTAGCCAAAGCAGGTGCTGCTACAGAGAGTTGTTGCTCTGGAGAACATGGACAGCATCACGGATGGCTTTGCTGCCATGGGCTTCCCCAACTCTGGGGTGGGGGACATAGAAGGCACTCACATCACCATCCTGGCTCCTGACTACCAGGCCTTGGACTATATCAACAGGAAGGAGTACTTCTCCATGGTGCTTCTCACCCTAGTGGATCACAAGTTGCTTCACTTACATCAACAAAAGCTGGTCAGGGAAGGTGCAGGATGCCCAGAACTCCTGCCTGGTCTAGAAGATGCACACTGGCATTTTTCCTTAACCACTCCATCAGAGTTAGGGAGGTGGACATGTCCATAGTGATCCTGGGCACGCAGCCTTGCCCTCACTCCCCGGTTCATGAAGCCCTACACAGGCAGCCTGGACCTCAGCAAGGAGCATTTCAACACTAGGCTGTGCTGCATGGTTGTTGAATGTACATTCAGCCATTTAAAAGAGATGTTCAGTAGTCTCCTCACCCACGGGAACCTCAGTGAGTCCAACATCCCTTTCATAGTGGGGCCTGCTGCTTGCTCCTCAGCCTTTGCAAGAGCAAGGGGGAGACCTTCCTGCCAGGGTGGGCATCTGAGGCTGACTGTTTGGCCAGGGAATTTGGGCAGCCAGACATCAATGTCATATGGAGAACACAGCGAGGGGCTGTGCTCATCAGAGAGGCCTTGAGGGAGAATTTTGTGCAAGGCCAGTTGTGAGACTCTCCCATGTGCCTCTCCACTAGGGGCCCCTGCATTCGCTCTGTGTGTCTTTCCTCCCCCATCCCCCCATTTCTAGCTTTCTCCCCTGCTTTCTCCCTATTCCCGGCAGAGGAAATAATAAAGCCATTTTTGTTGACAAAACAGGACTGTTTATTGGGGGGACATAGAACAGGGGAGGAACTGGGGAAAGAACCTGGAATGGGGGATAGGGGTGGGGAGTGGTACCTGCCTCAGGATGGTCAGGAGGCTTCAGCTGCCTGAGAGGTCCCACCTCCTCATGTTCTGGGGCCTTGGCGGTCACTAGGGAGGCTACAGAGGGAAACCATGGAGGGGGGAGGGGTTGGAAGTTGGCTGGTGGCCCACTCCATGCATGACACCATGCGCTCCATCACCAAGATGAGGGAGGAGAACATGGCATCATACTGATGTGCCAACTGGTCCTAAGCAGCCTTCCTCTGCTTGCACTCGGCATGGCACTCCTGTTGATCAGTGGCTCACTCTTGGTGTTCATCCTCAGGCCCCAGGATGAGTGACTTCAGGCAGGCCATCTGCTCCCTCATGAGGTCCTCCTGGGTGCGTTTGCATTTGTGGATCCTGCAGAGTCAGGTATATGGTGTGGAAGGTGGGGGATGTGTCAAGCTTGCAGCTGTCCCAGCTGTGAAGAAAAAGTTAAAAGGGCCATCCTCATAGGAGACACTGTGTATGAAGCCGAGCCCAAATTCTGTGCCAGGG
Organism: Pelodiscus sinensis; assembly: GCF_052426305.1. Classification (NCBI taxonomy): domain Eukaryota; kingdom Metazoa; phylum Chordata; order Testudines; family Trionychidae; genus Pelodiscus; species Pelodiscus sinensis. The sequence continues at coordinate 22,659,646 of NC_143059.1, read as the reverse complement.
GCAGGGGAGCCCCATTGCGCATTTCTAGCAGCAGCAGCACGTGTAACTGCACACATGGACTTTAAACTTGCAAGTTCTGATCCAGGCTGCCTACCAGTTCCTTCTTGCCTGTGTGAGCTGCCTGTGCATGCACTGCAGAAGAGCAGCTCCCGGGCACCCCACAGAATGGGGGTGGGGGCATGCAGGGGCCTGCAGCGTTACAGGCAAGGGTGGCACAAGGTGTATGAGGAGGGGCAGAGAGTAAGGGGAGGGACTAAGGGCCAGGAGGCAGACATGTGTAACGTGTGGGACAAGTGGAGGCTCAAAGTGGATAACGGGTGAAGGGAAGTACTGGAGACATGGGAAGCACAAGGGCATAGGAAGCCTTAGAGGCATGGGGAGGCACATAGGGTGAAAGGCATGGAGTGGTACAAGGAGGCAAAGGGAATTACAAGAGGTCAGGATACTTCAGGGGGTGCATTGGGCCCACAGAATGCATCACAAAGACTTTTTTAAGGCCTTTGCTTGTTGTCAGCCTTGTTTTGAAATTGGATTTGCTTGCCTTTCCACATATTTTGAAAGTTGGGGTTGCTTATTTATAGCATGAAAGTTTGTAACCCTGTTCCAAGCAAGTTCTAACTTCCATTTCATTGTTAATAAAATGTAAAATATTTTACTAATAATTTTGATAATATAAATTGACTTTCAGTGCATCAATCACTGGGTGTATCGTTCCAACTGTAGTATTGCCATAACCTTACACTGGCCTTACAAGGTATAGTTAGTTAAGGTTTGTAATGTGTTTTGAAATCTACAAATGAAAGGTGCTATCTGATGAAAATGCAATGGGATATTAGTATTATATCATTATTAATAAAACTATGCTTATTTTAGCACTATTAAAATATAAAAGGGAATGGAATTGTTTGAGAAACTGAAAGAGAGCTGTCATTTTCAAAGGTTCTGGGGATCTAAACAATGAAAAAAGAAAATGTTTCAAAAAAGAAAATAACTGCAAATGAGTCTAGAAGCCATCAGCTTGTTCTGTACTGGGATGATGTCACTACCAATTAACGTGAGTACTTTGTTTTATCACAGCAATCTATCTGGCCTATGTCCTGATCTAGTGTACTGCCACAGGGCCAAGTCAACTGTGGAGTAACTCCTTTGGAATCAATGGAGTTACACCAGGAATTAATTTGACTAGTGATGCAATGTTTGTATGTGACTGAAATACCTAGAGAAACTTTGTCAGAAAATAGCAATATGTACAGATTCATTCCTGCCATAAATCTCTTCAACTTCATGTTAATGTTATTTATTCACTTGCAATAGAGAGAACACCATATAATATATGCGTATTGTGTAATGTGGTATAGCAGTTTTGTAATGTAAATTGTCCACTAGTAATGCAAAGAAGCTTATTTTCATCATCTAGATCATTACTGCTGGTTTTTCTTCTAGATTTCAACATGCAATAAATCCTAGTGAAGTCAACATCTTGCTCTCCTTCTCTCATACTTCTGTTCAAATCATTCTGCCTTAGTATGTGTACCTACATGTTTTGTTAGTCTTTAAGGTGCTACTAGACTATTTGTTGTTTTTTAAGATTTTTTATATGTATAAAGTGGCCCTGGAATCTCACAGAGCTGTTTTGTTTTAGGAAGGCTTAAAGTTCCCCCAAGTTCTGCACCTGAAATCCTGGTTCCATAGAAATCAATGGGAATATTACCACTGACCTCAACAGGAATAGGATTTCACCCTTGTAACTTTGCCTCAGGTAGCTCACTACTTCAGGGCAGACTGTCAAAACAACAACAACAACAATAAAAAAACCAGCAGACATCCCAAACTGGTGGTATGTTCTATAATTAGATTTCACCCATTAGCAAAGGTGAACTCCTGATATAATACAGGAGTCTTATAATGTAATCACAAACAGTCAACTTAGACACTCCAGTTTATCTAGTCATCTAGGAAAGCTGTACTTACTGATAAACAGTCACTTATAACAAAAATCACAAATACTCCAGGCTACACCCGCTCCCAAATTACCAGTGACTCACCCAGGTTGTTATGCATCCCAAATCTCAGACTAAAGACAACGCTGATAATCAATACTAACTAAAGGTTTACTAACTAAGAAAAAAGGAGAGTTATTAAGAAATTAATGCATATAAAATATACGTATAGGTGAGACACAGAATCATTCCAAATGGTAGCAGAAATGTAGTAACCTGTCAGTTTCCCAAAAGTCTCTCAGGACTACTCCTAACAACTCTGGAGATCTCCATCTTCTCATTAAGTTATTCCACCCTGTGAGAATCCAAACACTACAAAGAGAAATAATTCTTCCTTGTATCCATACTTATAGCTTCTTTTCACAGGAAAACAAACTGATGGTGTCACTACCCACGTGAACTCTTTCTTTGAGGGAGGAGAAGAATACCTTTAGAGCAGGAATGGCAAATAATTTGGGGGAAGCACTTCATACATTTTGGTACATAGTTGTGGGCCAGCTCTGGCCCCCCCAGAAGGGGAAGGGCCTCAGGTGGAAGGGGCAGGGTGGGGGCGAGAGAGAGAGAGAGACTATGGGAGAGACAAACTTTAGAACACAGAGGCTGTGTCTAGACTGGCAAGTTTTTTCCGCAAAATCATCTGCTTTTGCGGAAAAACTTGCCAGCTGTCAACACTGGTCGCTTGAATTTCCGCAAAAGCACTGACGATCTCATGTAAGATTGTCAGTGCCTTTGCAGAAATACTATGTTGCTCCCGTTTGGGCAAAAGTCTTTTTCCGAAAAACTTTTGTGCAAAAGGGCCAGTGTAGACAGCAGAGATTTGTTTTCTACAAAAAAGCCCCAATTGCGAAAATGGCGATCAGGGCTTTTTTGCGGAGAAGCGCGTCTAGATTGGCCACGGACGCTTTTCCGCAAAAAGTGCTTTTGCGGAAAAGCATCCTGCCAATCTAGACGCACTTTCCGAAAATGCTTTTAACGGAAAACTTTTCCGTTAAAAGCATTTCCGGAAAATCATGCCAGTGTAGACGTAACCAGATTGAGTATGTGTAGCACTGATAAAGTGTGTAACACAGATTGAGAGTGTGTGTATGTAATTGATTCATAGATATATATCAGAGGGGTAGCCGTGTTAGTCTGAATCTGCAAAAGCGGTGAGGAGTCCTGTGGCACCTTAAAGACTAACTGAAGTGTAGGAGCATAAACTTTTGTGGGCAAAGACCCACTTCATTAGATGCATCTGATGAAGTGGGTCTTTGCCCACGAAAGCTTATGTTCCTACACTTCAGTTAGTCTATAAGGTGCCGCAGGACTCCTCGCCGCCTTTATAGTTATATATGTTATTGTTAAATACTATATTATACATATTTATACAGAAAATCACTGGACTTGTTCCTAATTTCTACTGTTGTATGATTAACTTGTAGAGGTGTATGACTGGGCAGAATAGGGTTAATTACAATTGGTTTAATAACCAAAAAAATATTTTTTCCACTTTTTTCAGCATTTTACTAAACATGTGGCATAATTACAGTTACATTGGCTTGTTGAAACAATGACTTTTTATTTTCAGTTTGATATTGCTTATTTTGTAGATCTAATTGATCTGATATAAGCAAAATTTTAATTGAAATAGAAAACAGATTTTTTTTTAATATCCATGAAAACAGCAGCAATTCATATTTAGTCTTCAGTGCATTTAACTTCTCTTGGAAATTACTGTTCACAGTTCAATTTGGTACCTCACAAACCCTCTCTTTTTTGTGACATTGGTGACACATGCTGCAGAAATGGATCAGAGAAATTGTAGTTTTTCCACCAAAGGCATTTCTTTGAGTTCTACATTCAATTTTAAAAATATGCTGACATAGCTGTTCAGTTTCAGTGTGATTGCAATAATTATATGCAACTATCTTATTAAAAACAATTCAATAGTAGTCATAAATAAGCTGCTGTGCAGTTGTAATTTGTTTCCAGGCCATTAAGCAGTATAATACAGATACTTTTGATATGATAGGTAATAAAAAAACTCTATCAAATATATATGGAGGGAACCTCTTTTATTTTCTGAGTCATGTTTATATTTAATATCTGTAGTGAATTGTTTATCCGAAATTTAAATGGAAAATTATGTGCAGTCATAGAAAATATTATAATATATCCAGGACAAATGTCTTTATCTCATTTTCTCTTCATGATTTTAATTCACTGCATTACATTTCAGTCTTTCATAAACTAAATATATTGTACACTCAGCTTTAGGACCAGATATATAATATGTTGAATTAAATGATTTTGCACTGAAACACATAAAATCTATCCAGAACCTTGAGGAAACAGTGGGAAACTTACAACCTTCACTACCCATTAATATGATTCAAATATCAACTATGAAATAATCCAGCAGCTTCTGCACTGATCACAGCAAGGTTTTAAAAATAATAATTGTATGTTAGAAACATTGTACAGAGGGGTTTATTCTCTAAGGGATACTTGGAGGCCTCTAGCCACTTAAATCTCAGAGAAAGGTTTGCTATGAAATACAAAACTCCAAACTTACCTGCCACCTAAAAACCAGATTAATCAAAAGTCTTGGTAATCATAAAATCATAGAACCATAGAGCTGGAGGAGACCTCAGAAGGCCATCAAGTCCAGCCCCCTGCCCCAGGCAGGACCAATCCCAATTAAATCAACTCAGTCAGGGCTTTGTCAAGCCGAGTCTTAAACACCTCTAAGGATGGAGACTCCACTACTTCCCTAGGTAACCCATTCCAGTGCTTCACCACTCTCCTAGTGAAACAGTTTATCCTAATATCCAACCTGACCTCTCTCACTGCAACTTGAGACCATTGTTCCTTGTTCTGCCATCCATCACTACTGTGAACAGTCTTTCTCCAGCCTGTTTAGAACCTCCCTTCAGGAAGTTGAAGGCTGCTATCAAATCCCCCCTCACTCTTCTCTTCTGCAGACTAAATAGACCCAACTCCCTCAGCCTCTCTTCATAGGTCATATGCTCCAGCCCCCTAATCACTTTGGTAGCACTCTGCTGGACCCTCTTCAATGCACCCACATCCTTCCTGTAATTGTGGGCCCAGAACTGGACACAATACTCCAGATGTGGCCTCACCAAAGCCAAATAAAGAGGAATAATTACATATCTGGATCTACTGGCAATGATCCTCTTATTGCAACCTAATATGCCATTAGCTTTCTTGGCTACAAGGGCACACTGTTGACTCATATCCAGCTTCTCATCCACTGTAACCCCCAGGTCCTTTTCTGGAGAACTGCTACTTAGCAAATTGGTCCCCAGCCTGTAACAATGCTTGGGATTCTTCCATCCCAAGTGCAGGATTCTACACTTGTCCTTGTTGAGCCTCATGAGATTTCTTGTGGCCCAATCCTCTAATTTGTCTAAGTCACTCGGAACTCTATCCCTGCCCTCCAACATATCTACCTCTCCCCCTAGCTTAGTGTCATCTGCAAATTTGCTGAGGGTGCAATCCATCCCCTCATCCAGGTCATTACTAAAGATGTTGAACAAAACAGGTCCCAGAACTAAACCTTGGGGCACTCTGCTAGGAACCGACCGCCATCCTGACATCGAGCCATTGATCATTACCTGCTGGGCCCGATCTTCCAGCCAGCTTTCTATCTATCTATCTTACCGTCCAATGTTCTTCTAAGTGTTCCTGAGACATGTTGTAACTTTGCATCAAAAGTGTGTTGCTTGACACAAAAAAAGATCACAGAAACCAAAAGAAAAACAGGATGTGAAGGAATCAAGAGGGATTCATAGTATCAAAGCAGAAATGGCAAGGAGGATAAGAATGGATTACTGGCTCTGAGACACAGTGAAGAGGAATTTGTTTGCGGTTTTGATGAGTGTAGTTTCAGAGTGTAAAAACTGGACTAAAGTGGATCCAAGAGGGAGCTTAAGGTGAGGAAGATGACATAATGATTGTGGACAACCCAATCAGTGATGATATGTCTACACTTGCAGCCTATTTTGGAATAGGGCTGAAAATGTAGGCATTCGGAATTGCAAATCAAGCCTGAGATTTAAATATCCCGTGCTTGATTTGCATCTTCCTGGCCGGGTGCCTTTTTTTTTTTTTTTTGAAATTTACAAGCTCAGAATAACAGCCTGCGTCTACACACGTGACAGTGAAATGGGCGTTCGAAATAAAACCCTATTTCAAACTACCTGTTATTCCTCCTGCAATTAGGTTTAACAGGTAGTTTGAAATAAGGCTTTATTTCAAACGCCCATTTCACTGCCACATGTAGACGCGGGTAGTTATTCTGGGCTTGTAAATTTCAAAAAATGGCACCCAGCCAGGAAGATGCAAATCAAGTGCGGGGTATTTAAATCTCAGGCTTGATTTGCAAATCCAAATGCCTACATTTGCAGCCCTATGCCAAAATACGCTGCAAGTGTAGTCATACCCTGAGTTAAGAGGTTGTAGATAGACTGATAGATAGACAGACTAGTAGAGTTAAGAATAGAGGCCTGAATCTCATTGGCATGGGCTTGCTAGTAAGTTACATGGACCTTAAAGTGGGTCCATGTAACTTTCACTTTGGTATAAGTGAAAACTAGGCCATAGGCTTTTAAGGATGGGAGAAGTAAGGATATGTTTGTATGAAGCAGGAAAGAAACCACAGGACGTGGACAGGTTCACAATGAGAGTTCGTCTGCACTACACCCTTAGCTTGGAACAAGATATGCACTTTGAGCTATGCAAATTATGTATTTTATTTTGATCTAATTTCGAAAAAGCTTATTTTGAAAGTTGGTACTGTCTACACAGCACCAAATTTCAAAATAAACTGCTATTCTGGAACATCTTTTAATCCTTGTGGAATGAGGTTTACAGGGACATCAGAATAGTGAGCCTGTTATTTTGAAATAACAGGCATGCTCAAAAGACATGTGTGATGGACAGGGCCGGGTCAGGGCACTGCTGAGGGTGTCCACTCCGGGCAAATTGCTCAAACTCAGGGCTCCTTACAACCCCTGAATGGAGACCCTTCCCAAATAGGTCATAAGCCAGTCATGCAGAGTGCTTCAGCTGTCAATTCAACCAGCCGGAAGCCTCATGAGCAAACCCCCTCAAGCACTCCAGCTCTCCCTTTGCCACAATCAGCCCTGGGCCTAACACACAAGTGAAGATTATAAAACCCAATCTCACGTACCCCGAATGGGTCTTTCTGGTCCCAAAGAATCAGGCAGAAATCCTCAGTCAATTTACACTTTGGATCTCACCCACAAGAGCACACTGGGCCAATCCTTTAGAATCTAGAATCAAAAGGTTTATTAATAAAAGAAAGAAAAGCATGAGAGTAAGGTTATTAAGGAGAATACATCACATGCATCGAATCACCAAGTTCTCAATGCAGGCTCTTAGCAGAGGTGTTACAAACTACTATCTTAAAAGTCTCTGGTGTACATCCTATGTCAGGATGGGCCAATGATTCTTCCCGGCTCGCTGCTCCTCACAAGGCTGCATCTGGGATCAGTAGCAGAATTGAAGGCCAGATGGAGTCTGCCTCTTGGCATTTTATATCCATCCCTGGTATCTTCCAAGCTGGAGCAGGTCACGTGGCGCAGTGACCTATCCCTGTGTCCCATGTCATCAGTCATGATATTGGCTGGTTTGCAGGTACCAGACACATTCCTCAGGTGTGTATTGGCCTCTCGGAGAGCCTTGTCCCTTGAGCCTTGCTAATTAGCATAGTCACGGACTGAACATTCCTGGCCCATTGCTCTGTCTCAGACAGAGAATCTTCCAGCATCAACACAGAGTACATATTTATAACTCCACATACAGATATCACACAAATACATGAATAACATATTTTAAATCAGTAGAACATAAGCTTTCATTCAACATCTCACATGGCCCCCTTTGCAACCCAACCACCCCTTGAGTGCAGCAGTGACCTGTCTGATTCCCTTAAAATCCAGTAACGTGACAACGTGCAATAGCTATTTCAGGATACCAGCAGTATCTTGAAATAGCACCGCAGCATAGACATGCCCTAAGGAAAAGTAGAAGTGGTGTGGTTGGGAGAAGGGAGGTTAGCAGTATGAAGGACAGATGGAAGGATTGCAAGTAGGAAGTCAGTGAGAGATCTCATAGTCTTTAGTCCGAATATGAGGCAAGGAAGAAAGAAACTGGGACAAAGGAACATTGATCTTGTTCAATTTTCTCCTTAAAGCTATCTGCTATTGGAAACAGTTGTGGCAATTGTGTGGTAGCTCTTGTCAAATGTTCACTTTCTAATGGCTGCCACTACACATTTTCTGACACCTTAATTTAAAAATACTTTGGAAGAAAAATAGGATAGAAGTAAATAGAAGTACAATACTTTTCAATGCTTGACTCCTTTCAATTGTAATTCCAGTAGAAACCTGGAGGAAAGTGAACCCAGAGTTGTAGGATGGTTGAAAGAACACTGGTGGCCAACTATGGGTTCCTAATCTGTTTTGTAACCACTGAGTCTTATCATTTGGAGTTTCAAGCTGCATGAAAAAACCTAAATGCTTTCCATGTTTCTGTTTGTTTCTAAATTTATAGTAGTTAAAATGCAAGTATAACTGTGAATGCACTGCTTTTCTCTTTCTGAAATCAGAAATGCAATTTTAAACAAATAGATAATTTCCTAGAGTTTAAAGTGAATTTTTATGCCCATATAAACTTCTTAGTGGCAATACTCCCGCTGAGAGAACAGCAGCTGAAGGAGAGTAGATTAAATGCTTTTGGCCAGATTTTCTTGTGTTCCTTCTTGCTTTTATTAGAATGACAACCACTAACTTTAATGGGCGATGGATCAGGTTTTGACTTAAATATTTAGACCTCTAATGTGTGTATATCACCTATGTATGTACCCACACTAATTTTAATATCAGCATTCCTTCATCAAAATTTACAGACACAGAAGACACTGATTATGTGAAATCCACATTCTGTTTTTAAAAGAGTACAGTCTTATATTTTCAAAATGTAATTTGGAATGGGCAAAAAGCTAATGTACAGATTCTAATATGATGTATACTGTAGGGAGTTAAAATCCGGATGAGATTGAGATTATTGTATATTGAGATTACTGTATATTCAACCTGATTGTATTCAATTCTTCCTCCAGTAGACCTTCAAATGCATCTTAAGAGGGTTTATTTGGCAAGTGTGGTGGTGGTTTTTCAGCAGCCAGCCAACTCATGTTCCATACACTCCCCACCCTTACAGAATTTTCAGAGGGTCTTGAATAACCTAGAAAGCTAGCTGTTCAACTTCCTAACTGCATACTAATGGATGGCCTTCATAGTCAGAGACAAATGTTTAAAAGGACCTTATCTAGGCAAATATATTTGCTTCTGCAAATTGAAACCAATAGGAGTCACTGATACTGAATTAGGCTCCAATTTGTAAACCCTGAAAGCCTACACAGTAAAGCATGTTGGGGGTATTTATCTGAAACAAATTCACCAACTATTTGAGGCTTCATCCATGATTATTAATAACCCATCTTTGTTTCACCTTTTGGAAGAGAAATGTTGCACTAAAATGACAACTTAATTTCCTGTGCAGAGGCTGTTTCTCTGAGTGACTCATCTGTGTATTGTATTCCAGAGTACAAATATGAATCATAAACCACTGACAGGAATACAAATTAATCTATTAAGGTATATTTCCTTCCTCACTTTTGTTGTTTACAAAAAAACAAAAACAAAAAAAACAAACAAAAACCTTCCAAAACTTTTTTCTCCTGAGAAGCTTTCCAGAACAAAATGCCTCTAGGATGAAAGCAAAGTGAGCTAGCTGGCAGTGGTAGGGTACGTCTACACTTGCACCCTAGTTTGAACTAGGGATGCAAATGTAGGCGACCGAAATTGCCAATGAAGTGGGGGTTTAAATATCCTGTGCTTTATTAGCATGATCTCACCGGCATGTTACTCCTCTGAACAGCTGTTTTGAAAGTGAATGTGCGCGCTGGACGCGTTAGTTCGAACCAAACCCCTTGGTTCGAACTAACATTACAAGTTCGAACTAACGTTACAAGACGTACCCTTAGGGAATACTGCCAGAGATCTTAATTATTATAGAAGGATGCAGGACCCAGATTTTCTTGCGATCGAACCTACCTAGAGACAGAGACTGAAGGCAAACTGTTGAGCAGAATTTATTTTGTGCTACATTTCATAAAAAAAGGAAAATCCTAATGTTTTGGGCTGTGATCATCACAATTATTCACTCTCTCTGCTATTTGGTATCAAAGTAATGGGCACTCTGTAGGAAACTAGATAAATTAAACATTGTTCCCTATATTGATATCTGATGTGTAATAAATAAATGCATCTTATATGAGTCATTGCTGATAGATTTTAAAGAGATGATTAGGTATTCATTAAAGTCTGTATGAGTATAACCATTGACTTTACTGAGTGCAGGATCAGGCCTTTGTAATGAAAGGTGCAAGAATAATAGTACTGAATGTAGAAACTAGAGCTTCTTCATTTCATTTATTGGGATAGTACCATAGATTTACCTCGTTGCACTGCATTTGCCCACTGTATGTTAACTAACTGAAACAATGTGGTCATTTAACTTTATCTTTGTCTTAATCCATTTTTAGTCTTGAGTCTCCTTTATGTGTGTGTCACAAGAGTGCTGACTGCCTCTGTCTGGCATCATGATGTTGTACCAGATACTCCAAGTCTGCTGTTTTTGCAGAGCTGTCAGGTCTCATGGCAAAGAGTCCTCAGGCTAACCTTGACCACTGGGTAGTACTACTTCTGGCTCCAAGACTAAGGGTGGACCGGAGAAAACAATCTGCAGCCCTTACCCTCCTGGCAAGGCCTGACAACAGCAGCCTGGGATTCCAGCCTGGGATTCTAGCCCTCTGGACAGAGCAGGGCAAACAGCAGTGGGCCCGATCCTGACTTTTAAAAACTTTCCACAGACGCCCCCCTGCAGTGCCCTCGCCAACCCCCAGGGGTCCGCAGACTACAGGTTGGGAACCATTGTGCTAATGTAACCAACGTACCTAACAGGTGGGGGGGGGGGGGGTGTGAGTTGTGTCTGGGTCACTGTTGCTGGTAGATTTAGCTCTCCACACCCAGAGGCTTCTGGAGGTGGGTGTGGTGTTTGGGGTCTGCTCCAACAAGTTCTCTCTCTTGCTTGGGGCAGACTCCATGAGCCAGCAGACAGGGCAGCTGCTGTGCTAAGGGCCTACTGCCCTGGGGAGCTGGGAGAGGCTGAGCCAGGAGGAGAGAGCAGGCTGCTGGCCCTGCCTCTTGAAGCAGGTTAGTGTTATTATTAACCCTCTAGTGAGCAATGTTAACTGTAGCCAGGGGAAACTGGGAAGGGAACATAAATTCTTCCGATTTAGTTGTCTGTTTGGAATGTTGCTTTGATTTCATCCAAATTGTTCTAGTCACTCTGGCTGTGTCTAGACTGGCAAGTTTTTCCGCAAAATCATCTGCTTTTGCGGAAAAACTTGCCAGCTGTCTACACTGGCTGCTTGAATTTCCGCAAGAACACAGACGATCTCATGTAAGATCGTCAGTTGTCTTGCGGAAATACTGTGCTGCTCCCGTTCGGGCAAAAGCCCTCTTGCACAAATCATTTGCACAAGAGGGCCAGTGTAGTCAGCACAGTACTGTTTTGTGCAAAAAAGCCCCGATGGCTAAAATGGCGATTGGGGCTTTTTTGTGCAAAAGCGCGTCTAGATTGGCATGGACGCTTTTCTGCAAAAAGTGCTTTTGCGGAAAAGCGTCTGTGCCAATCTAGATGCTCTTTTCCGAAAATGCTTTTAATGGAAAACTTTTCCGTCAAAAGCATTTCCGGAAAATCATGCCAGTGTAGACGTAGCCTCTCAGTCAGTGCGATTCTTCAGCTGACTGGCTAATTAGTTAGCTGGCTGCCTAGCAGAGATCCACAGCAGAGGAAATCTGTCTGGACTCCAGCAGAGGATCCCTACAAGCAAGTGGAGAGATGGTTCAGACTCAGCATATTATGTGGATTTGATGAGCAGAGGTACTGAGTCTTTGGTGTATTAACCCTAAGCTTTTGGGATCTCTCGGGGTTTTTTTTTCCTTACTGTGTTTTGTGTGGTCTGAACTGTTCACATTTTACTTTTATTTTTCTCCTTATATGGGTGTTGTAACTATGAAGACCATGTCTGTGTGTTATAGCATAGTTTTGTTATAAAACTTAGATTTGTTTCTTCATAAGATTTTATAGCATTTAGTAAAATTAATTTTAGTTCTTTTTGGGACATGAATATGGGGAAACTGGCACTCTGCAATCCTTGCTGAAATTCCTTAGAGACTGGACTCTGGCTCTTTAGCTACTTTCTCTGGGAGTTGGGTTTCTTCTTTAAGACACTGGAGAACGGAAGTGAAGTCTAACCCACCCAAGGTTATAATAGCATTGCCATCATGGTTGGCATAGGCCAGGGGCAGGCAAAATCTGGCTCCCTGCCTGCCCTGATAGGCTGCTGAGAGTAGCTTTCTGAACACTGAGTCTTGGGGGAAGACAGGGAGAGGCTTCCCATGCTACCTCCTCCAGCCTAGCAAAATCTTGCAGCTCCTATTGGCCAGGTTCCAGCCAATGGGAGCTGTCTGTCTGCAGGTCTGGCAGTGCACAATGTACCCCTCCCACTCTGAGCTTAGCCTTCATAGCCACATGGCTCCTTCAGCCAGTGCAGGGGCATGGAAGGCAGGGACTCTGGCTGAGGAACCTACTAGTCTAATCACCAGAGGACCCCCATGTCATGATTATGAGGGTTAGCCAGCAGCCTGGGGATTAAGGGGTTAACTACACCTAGCCAGGTGGAGTGACCAATAAGAATGTTGGTGGGACTTTTCAAACTGGGACAAAGGAATTTGGGTTTTTTTCCTTTCTCCCTTTTGTCTCTCTGAGAGAGTTCTCTGCAGCTACAGAGAGGGACAAGCATGTCTCTCTCTCTCTCCAAGACACCATTCTTCATTTTCTGTAAGTAGGGTAAAGTTTAGGTAGTTTCGTTAGGTTTTATTGTTTTATGGATTGGGTATGGGATCTGAGATCTGGCACTGTTTAAACGATGTTTTGGCTTTTCTTTGTAACTAAGTTCTAGGCCCATGGAGTTTCTCCATGAATATATTTTGTTACCTCCCTATCTAGTCATTATTTTTGCAACAGGAATATTGTTGTAATAATAAAAGTTCTTTCTTTTCTTTTTATTAACCTGGCAGTGGTTAATTGTGTGCCTTGATTTTTGTTTTAGGGGTAAGATTTCCCAAATGATCTTTCCCCTGATTTCTTTATCAACATTTGGGTGGTGGCAGCGGAAGTTTTATTCCCAAGATCTAGGTTTTTAAGATCTTGGGGGGAAGTTTTATACCAAAGCCTGGTAGATAAGGCTTTGGGGTACACTTGCTGGCCCCCACTTCTGCATTTATCATGCCAGAGTGGGGAAGGAGCCATGACACCCCAAGTAAGTGTCTCCGGGCCAGAACCTGCCTCTGGCACACCAGATTCTCCCTCCCTACAACCCTATGTCCCCCTCATGCATCCCTCCCCCCTGCCAGATTCTTCACCCCAATCCCTTGCACCAGGTCACAAACCCTTCCCAAACCTTGCATCTCCAACCCCTGGTCACAACTCAGATCCCTGCACCCCACCCCCTATGTGCTGAAAGAGGCAGCAGGATGGGGCGGAGGAGGAGGCAGTACCACAGAGAGGGTACTGGAGTGCATTGGCTCCAGCTCCCCCTTGGAATGCAAGTAGTCAACTCGACTAACCAATAAACCTAGGCTTATCAATTAGTAGACTACTCACTTACATCCCTCGTTTATACACAATTTCAACCTTTTTTTTTTTTTTTACAGAAAGCCCAGAAGATGAAACTGAAAGAGCCAGCTTAATATTCACCCCTGGATAGATATTAGGTTAATTTGTATTTAACACATTGAGTTTAAGTGATTGTCTCTCTACCATTGATTATTTACTAGTGGAATGAGTTTTTAAAAGTAATTTCAACTATAAGAGAACTTTTAAACAGCAAGGCATTTATTTACTCTTTGCTGTTTCTTTATTGCATACTTATATATCCAAGGCATGAAAAACTATGTTGTTCAAGGCATGAAAATCCATGTAAGCTTCACAAACCTCAATCTGTTATTAACATCTGACAAGATTATTTTTCCAGATGATGAAAATTCTGCTTTTAAAGGAGTACTACACGGGTTGAGGAAAAACAGGCAAAAGGGGACAAAAATTGTTGTGTGTGTGTGTCTTCACCAATATAATAGTACAGCATTGTTTTGTTTTCATGAGTACTTATTATAGTGACTACATTGGCTTGGCATGCAGATCAAAAGGCTGACATTTTATTCATGTTTCTGAGCTCTACAAACAATGACATGTACAAGCCACTCTGTGTAGCTTTCAGCAAGTAATTGAAGGTAGTGCAAACAAATCTAAAAATGAATAGTGTACAGTTCAAGTTGTTAGCAATAGCTAGCTAACAAATGCTATTGCTATTTCATTGAGTTTTACACCTCTACCTCACATTTTCAGCAAGCACTTTTGACATCCTGGCAGTAGACAGGAACAGTTATTAACTGTATAAAGATATAAATTCAGAGATTGTACAAGACTAATATGAAGAACTTTAATTTCTTGTAATTAGTGTATTTAGATATGGAAAGTTAATATCACTAGATTGAGATCTTTTTCATTCTGTCAAATATATTGATAGTTAAGTGAAGGTGCATCTGCAAATAAATAAAAATGACCTTATTCATTTACAGGCAACACATTTCTTCTGTATCTGGCTGAGTTGGAAATTAGCTATAGTATTTCTCTTTTAGTAATTTGTGGTGTTAGTGTATTATTACAAACAACATCGTAGGAGCAATTCTGTGTTTAAATACAATATTCTTTTGACTAGTAAAGAAGCAAATGAATAGGAAATCACTAACATGGCAAATTAGGCTCGATCAACATATAATGCCTTCATTTTCCAGATATCTGAATTCAAGGCATTTCCTGTAAAGATCAAACTGTCACTATGCCCATGTTGAAATCAGAGATCATATATGGAATTAAAAAGAGTATATCCAAAAACCTTTCTTTCCTCTGCTTTTTTTTTTAATACCTGATAGCAGAACAGTTAGAACAGTCCTTTAGTCAGATGTATTTTTATAGTCATAATTGGAAGACAGAGTCTCAGGTGTAAGATTTATGATGGTGATCCAATTTTGTTCTAATGTTCCTGAACGACTCTTGCTCAAAAGGGGATTTTGGGGAAAAAAGGAGCCATCTCCACAGTGGTTTTTAGCGCAAAAATCTCTTGCGCAAAAGGGATCCAAGGAGGAAATGCAAATGAGTGTGACATATGCAAATGAGCCCTCCATTTGCATTTCCTCTTGCAGAAGAGGATCATAGTCTAGACGTAGCCTTTGAGTCATAGAGAGGAGGTGTGGTGTATCATGGAAAACTTAGACTCCCTATTCAGGTGATAACCTTGGTTACGTCTATACTACAGCACTAATTCAAACTAACTTAATTCGAATTAGTTAATTCGAACTAAGCTAATTCGAACTAGTGCATCTAGACCTAAAAACTAGTTTGAATTAGTGTTTTGCTAATTCGAACTAGCATGTCCACATTGAGTGGATCCTGAACTGAGGTTAAGGCTGGCCGGAAGCAGTGCCGGCAGGGCATCAGGTTAGGACTTAGAGCGTGGAGATGCTGTCTCAGGCTAGCCGAGGGCTGTGCTTAAAGGGTCCCGCCCTCCACCCCAGACAGACAGTTCTCAGGGGTTCCCCGCTCGCTTGACTAACTCGATGAGGGACAGCAAAGCAGTCCTGTCTTGGAGTGCCCTGAATGCCCACACTTGACACATCATAGCACTTGGCCATCAGCCCGGCTGCACTTGCCACAGGCTGCCATCCCGAGGGGGGGGGTCAATCAGGGGGCTGCAGGAGAGGAGCAATTAAAATGATCAGGGACCTGGACCTGGCTGAGCACAACATCCCTCCCATGGTGGCAGCATGTTGTGTGCTCCACAATTTATGTGAGAGAAAGGGGGAGGCTTTCCTGCCAGCCTGGATGGCTGAGGCTGACTGCATGGCTGGACACTACGGTCAGCCCCGTACCGCCGCCGTCCGGGAAGCCCAGCGGGGGGCTGTCCGGATCCGGGAAGCCCTGCGGGAGAGCTTCCTGGTGGAGGAGGAGGACTGACCTCTTCCTTGCATGCCCCACTGGGGCCTTCTTCCACCCTACCCCCCTTCCCCTTTCCCCTCCCTACCTACTGTCAAATAAAGACACCTGTTTTTCAAACAAAAACGTCTTTTTATTTTACATAACAGGGGTGGGGGGAGGGAGGAAAAAGGTAGGAGAGGGGAGGGGGAAACCTGGGACGAGGGAGCAGGAAGGGGAGGGAAGGGAGGAAGGGAAAGAAAAGCTCAGGGGTGAGGGTCCGGTTGCCTCTCCCGTCTCACCACACTGCGGGTCCGGGGGCGTTGGTGGGAAATGGTTGTGCAGGGTGGGGCAGGAGGGACGGGGGGTGTGGAGGAAGCAGGAGCGGGAGCAGGAGGGGGAGCAGGGGGTGCAGGGGAAGGAGCAGGGGGAGGAGGAGGGGGAGCAGTAGCAGGAGCAGGAGGAATTGGGAAGCGGTCCAGCAGGCTCTGGAGGTGGCCTCGCAGGGCACAGCCCTGCTCCTCCAGTGCCTCCAAACTCCTCCGGCGCAGCCTCAGGTCCTCCTGGACTCAGTGGTCCTGGATACGGATCTGTTGCTCCAGGAACCGGAGGTGCCGCCTCTGGTACTCCTCTTGGTTCCTGGCTCTCCTGCTGGCCTGGGGTGGTGCGCCCTGCAGGCCCAGGTGCTGCGGCTGTGGTGAAACCAGAACAGCGGTCAATTACCCCAGGGGCCCAGGTGTGTGAAACCCAGCTCCCCTCTGCAAGGCCAGGGCCCCTGCAGGATCCCCAGCTGCTGCTCCATGGTGGGCAAGGCCCAGGCGCACAGTCCTGGGGCTCCCTCTCGCTCCAGCCCCCCGTACACATAAGGGGAGCACGATGGTACTCACAGGTGGACGCCTCCCCGGCCTCGGATGACACAGGCGAGCGGCTCTGTGGGGTGGGGGTGCCTCGGGGGTCCCATGTCCTGGGTAGGCTGCCGGGAGGCTCCTGGCTCTCGGAGCCCTCCTCCTTCTCCTCCGTCTCTGGGAGCGGTCCCTCTGCCCCGGGGTCTATCACGTCTCGGGGGGCAGGGACGGCATGAG
Organism: Pelodiscus sinensis; assembly: GCF_052426305.1. NCBI lineage: Eukaryota > Metazoa > Chordata > Testudines > Trionychidae > Pelodiscus > Pelodiscus sinensis. Next base: position 22,642,374 of record NC_143059.1, on the reverse strand, counting down.
CCCCCAGGAGGCGGTCCAGAGCCTGGAAGTGGGGGCACGCCTCTGGGTCGGCCGCTGGCAGGCAGGCCCGGGAGTAGGACTGCCGCAGGTCCTTGATTTTGCAGCGCACCTGTTCCCGGCTGCGCTGGTGGCCCCTGGCGGCCAGGCTGGCAGCCATGTGGCTGTAGACTGCCCCGTTCCTGTGGCTAGTGCGGAGATCGTGGACATTGGAGGCGTCCCCCCAAACCTCGATGAGGTCCACGATCTCTGCACTATACCACGCGGGCACCCGCCTCTTGTGGCCCCGGGCAGGGTCCTGGGAGCCGCCAGGCTGGTCCCGGGAAGAGGGGGAGGGCTGGGTGTCATCAGGTGGCTGGCTCATGGGTGTCAGCTGCTGGGTGTGCTGGCACGGGTGCTGGCAGCCTTGCAACTGGCATAAACTGTGTAGCCAGCCCGTGGCCCTTTAAGGGCTCCGGGGCCGGGAGGGGGGCAGTAGAGTTTGCCTGGTGTTGGCCAGAGTGGCCACCAGGGCAAGCTGGGAAGGGCTAGCCTCCCACTAGTTCGAATTAAGGGTCTACACACCCCTTAATTCGAACTAGTAAGTTCAAACTAGGCTTAGTCCTCGTGGAATGAGGATTACCTAGTTCGAACTAAGCGCTCCGCTAGTTCAATTTAAATTCGAACTAACGGAGCGCTAGTGTAGCGCCTATGAAAGTTAGTTCGAACTAACGGACGTTAGTTCGAACTAGCTTTGTAGTGTAGACATACCCTGAGCAAGTGGCTTTTCTGCCCCAAAACCCTTCACCTTTCCCAGACCTTGGCTGAGGTGCTGCAGAGGGGAGAATTTAAAAGCCCCTCACAGCTAGGGGGAGGTGAGAAAAAAGGCCCATGCCAGATGGGACCTCCTGCCCTGAGCTTCTCCTCACCCCCCAACCATCACTGTCACACCCCCCCCCCCCCACACTCCTGCACCTCTACCCCACAAGGTCCTGTGCTGAGTCCTGCACCCCCCCACACCAACAGCCCCTGCCCGGAAAGACCCCAGGTAATGCTGGGTAAGTCGGCTAGTAAGGCATAAATGATCAAAGCACTAGGGGACAAAGTCTAGAAATATTATTGAAACAGCTGAATATTGTATTCACATGCCCCTACAAAATAAAACTAGGATGAATATTATTCAGTTTTCTAATTTCCTAGATATCAGTTCTTTGTGGGTCTGTTTCTGTACAGCACTTAACACATGAGGGCATGATCAGGGTTGGAGGCTTCTTAGTACTGCTATAATAGAGCAAATAGTGTAACAGGATTCCATTTGAGAAATCTGAATTGTTTCAATCTTTTAGGTCCTGTTTTGTTGTTCATTCCCTGTCTATAGATCTGATTTTTGATAGTCCCTCTTAAATGTATATATATCTCCAAATTATTCTTGGTGTTACCTTTTGACATTTTTGTGCAAAATTATTATATTTAATGTTAAATTTATTTTAAACATCAGATGTTGATAATTGAGCTGTTCATAAATGGTATTTTTGGACCAAATTTACTCTTGCTGTAAATAGCTCAGACAGGTTCTTCGTGATATTGAGAACCCCCATCATCTGCAGGTTTAAATTTACCTAAGTCTAAAAGTTCCCTCCTACTATTGGATATATTTTGTGTCACTACATGACTTGGAAAACAATAAGGTTCTCTGCTTGCATTAACATGTACAGAAGTTGATTTTTCTGAAAGATACTGTACATCAGAGAGCAGAAGGCAGGGAGTAACTAAGTCCAAGAATGATTCCAAACCTAGTGGTTGCTATGTAAAACTATTTACTATATGCTACATATTACACAAAATATAACATAGAAGAATACCATTGTAAGAAGGAAGTCGAAGGGGAAGGGGACTCAGAAATAAATCAAAGCCAGAAAAGCTTAAACTCATGTGAAAGGGGTATTATTAATGAGACATTTTATTTCTACAGTTGTCAGTTTAAAGGAATTAATGCAAGCATACAAACACATACATCGGGCAAAGGAAACCAGCAATCTGATGTGAAAAATGAGCAAAGCAATAATAAATTATACCCCTTTTTATGTTAACCGAAGAATGGAAGAGATGCACTCGTTTAGTTTAATCTTGCATTTAGAAAGAGGAAAATTAAATGGAATTGTCTTGACTATTCCTCCCTATCCCTTTGGGAATGGCTGGGCACTAAAGTCTCCTCCTTTTCTTCTTGATATACAGCTGCAAACTGGCAGGAGAGCAAAGTAACTCCTCTGTCCACTTGAATAAATAATCTTGTTCCCAGACTCTGAGTCTAAGGAAGTTTCCAAAGGGGAATTGTATTACAAACACTGAGTGATGGACAAATACAAGGATTTTAGAAAAGGAAGCTTGATCTTATACGTTTCACCTCTTCATACTCTACAAGGGAATTGTGACTTTAAAATAGTTTCATTTTTTAAACTTCTTAGAAATATACAGTGAAACACCTTTTCACTTTGAACATAAGAACAGCCATACTTGATCATAACAAAGATCCATCTAACCCATTGTCCTGTCTGCTGACAGTGGCGAGTGCCAGATGCCTTAGAGGGAATGAACAGATGATGTAATCACCAAGTGATCCATTCCTAGCTTCTGACAAACAGAGACTAGTAACACCATTCCTACCCATCCTGGGTAATAGACATTGATGGACCTATCCTCCATGTATGTATTTAGTGGGGTTTTTTTTGCACTCTGTTAAAATCCTGATCTTCACAACATCCTCTGGCAGAGGGTTCCACAGGTTGACTGTGCGTAGTATGAAGAAAAACTTCCTTTTGTTTGTTTTAAACCCGCTACCTATTAATTATATTTGGTGATTCCTAGTTCTCATGGGAATAAGTAACCTTTCCTTATTTACTTTTTCACACTAGTCATGATTTTATAGACCTCGATCATATCCCTCCCCCCCCCCCCCCCACATCCTTAGTCTCTTCTTTTCTAAGATGGAAAGTCCCAGTCTTGTTAATCAATCCTTGTATGGGAACTGTTCCAAACATCCAATCATTTTTGTTGCCCTTTTCTGAACATTTTCCAAATGCCAATATATCTTTTTTGAGATGAGGCAACCACACCTGTACGCAGTATTCAAGATGTTGGCATATCATGGATTTACATAGAGGCAGTAAGACATTCTGTCTTATTATTAATTCCCTTTTTAATTATTCGCAACATTCTGTTTGACTGCTGCAGCATATTGAGTGGATTTTTTTTAAACTGAATTTGTCTTTCATCATTTCAGTAGCAACTCTATCAATTTCCTCTCCCATCCCATTGTCTTAATTAACCTGCCAAATCACAGACTTCTAGATCCATCTGATTGCTAGTATTCAAGGATATGCTGGCTAACTGGCCATTTCTGGGATATGAGATATGGTACCCTAAGTACTACCACCATCCTTACCTTCATGGTCCATAGGAAGGGGATTCTAACACTGTCTTCTGTTGCAAATAGGATTACAGTGCAGAGGAGGGGAAAACCTCCAAACAAACATCTCTAGCGGTAATGAGAATCACTGTTTATTTTCACTGAAAAAAAAACACCCTTGTGTTAAAAATGTAACCAGCATCATTTTCTTTTGAATCAATGTCAGTACATTATGAAGCTACAAATGTATATGTGAAGATAAAACTACTGTTTGTGGGTTTTTTGTTTTCTGGGCTCTGACCTCAGCTACTCTGAGCTCATAGTTACCATGGTAGAGGAACAGGGGAGACAAACCACTTCCCCGGGTCACAGTGCTGCTGGATTTTGAGTCCATGACGAGAATTCAATTAACCTTGCACCATTATGAACTGTCAGATAGTTGGGAACTCTACCAGGAGCCATACCACCAGCTGATGATTGCTGTCACCAGCCAGCTTTGGCCACATCCAAAAGGCCTCCATTTTATGGAGAAGGCAAAGAGAAGTTGAGCTGTGCTGGCTTTAGTCACACCTGGTATTTATTTTATGACTGGGGAATCCCCAGCTGTCCTATCCAAATAGCTTTCAGTCCGTTTGGTCACATCTGGAATAGTACAAAGTAAGGATGTTAAATGGTGATTATCTGGCTAATTGCATAGTCGATACAACTTGTATCAACTACATGATTAGTTGATAAGGGGGCCATCCGCAGCACTGGCTATGGACTGCTGCATCTCTTTAAATGTAGTAAGAGCTGCTGGGCTCTTACTACACTTAAAATGCAGAGGCACAAGTGCCAGGACTGCTCAGTCCCAGCTTGCACTGGGTCCAGCAGCCCCTTTTTGCAGTGGCCAGAGCTGGCTGTGGCTAAAGGCTGTTGCTGGAGCAGCCCCTGCTAATGGCCATCAAGGGCTGCCATGAATGGAGGTTGCTTGGTGGGAGCAGCACCTGTCTTCATGGTGGGGGTGGGGCAGCACTGATGGAGGCACTGGGGGCAAGGGGACAGGCAGCACTGCAGAGATGGTGCTGGGTGGAACTGGCTTTTAAGCTGGCTCCCCCCAACACTGGCTCCTGTTCTCCCTGCCTCCACTTGCTGCCTTTCATACAGAGACATCAAGGGGTGGGGGGAAAACAAGTAGTTGAGAACTACAGTAACTGAATAGTCGATTACTCGCTTATATCCCTAGTGCAAAGGGACATAATCTGGTTAAGAATTTGACCTTTAATGCTTAAATTTGAGGGTATAAATTTAAACATTAAATAAAATAACATTAGAAATTCAATGATACCTGACCATGCTATCCTATGGATTATAGATGGTATGGAGTTAGACATCACTGATCAGCATTTAGTACATGATTCTGATCTCACTGACACGATAGGTTGGGCCTCCCTGGTCTGATGCCCTCGGAGCCTAAGCAGTCCTGAACAAGGGAGTTTGCCTTATATGGGGAGGTCAGATGATGGGCTTTCCTAAGGCTGAGTTCCAGACCACAGAGGTTCAACCTGTAGTTTTATACAAGTAAAACTGAACTGAGTTAATGCAGATATACATGAAGAAGAGATCAAAATTAAACCCACTCTGGAACTCATGGCCACAGCACATCCTGCTGGGCTCCTTGGGAATTAGCTCTTCAGCCTCAGGATGCCTTCTGCTGGCTGGTGTTTTGACTTTAGTTGCCTGCCTTCTGCACTGGTTCAATCCCCATGTCTGTTCCGGCTTGTGGTGCCTTTCCTCAGCGTACTACCGTATGGCCGTGCCCCCACGCTCTGGGGTCCTCTCTTCCCAGGGAACCCCGATCCAGATGTTACTTACGATAGGGGATGAACCCCAGGGCCCAGACCCTTATATTACGGAAGGACTAGAACATGTCCTGATGACACAGGAGAGGACACAGGAACATCAGGAACCAGATTCCAGGACCCGCTGGAATAGGAAAGTGGACTTCCTCGATTTTCTGTCATCTTTCTTCCATTCTTGATACGCTGCCCTGTGTGTGTGGTATGTGGACACGCTCTATATGGTTTTGTGCGTGGATGTATGTTAAAGAGTCCCTGCTAAGTGTTATTTCTCCTGGCTCTTGCTCTCAGAAAGGTTGGCACTCTCTGGGAGGTCTCTGTGCCCCACTGGGATGACCATCTTGCACAGCATCCAGAGACACAGAGCACTGTCAGAGTGACAGACACTCCCCTATATGTTTTCCAGTTGCTGGGCAGATTTACTGTCACATGGAACTCCATGTTCCTGCCTTTTCCTCTGGAGAAGAAGGGGCACCAAGATGTCCTTTTGCCAATCCAAGATGGGGATCCTACCACAGTGGCAACCATTTAAATCAAACATGTGTTTAACCTATTTCTTTCCAACCGCTTGTTTGCGATGTCTGACATTTAAAAAAAAATGCCAGGTTTCCAAGTTTCTGATGCTAACCAGTGTAACATAACATCCAATTTTCTCTTTTGCAATCAGGACTTAACAATCAAAGCCAGATGTTTTCATTTACAACCTTGATCCCCGCTCAATAAGATTTCAGTGTTTTATGATCAAAAGCCGTTGTCACTTTCCTTTTAGTTGAGCAGGCTCCTAATGGTTCCATAATCTATTTCACCTTGGCATCCTGTAGTGTCACAAATACAGCATGCCTGATATCAACCCTGAATGTTTGCCTTTGTGTTCGTCTTCTGCTTCTTCTATACAGTATCCTTTTCTAAAACCAGGCAACAGGACATTCTTCTGTATTGTGATACTTGGAGATAATTAAGCACAGGGTGGGAGTGGGGAAGGAGAGTGGAAACAGATGAAAATTTATCGATTTCAAGAGCTGAACTTTAAAGAATTGCTTGATCCTTTTCTTTCAGATTCTCCTGTTGAGGAAAGATACAGTTGATGCATTCTGTGCTGTCTGTGGGGATTGTCTTTGTTTCATATTATGTTATAAAATGCAGGCAAGTCTTCATGAAATCTTGAGAACAAGAAAGTTTCCAAATTCTATGGATACACAGTACAGCTCCACAGAATTGTGTTAGTAAGATTAAAAATAATCTTATTCATGGGGGAAAGTAGGAATAGGAAGAATTCTATTCCAGATATCATTTTCCTAAGTATGTTTGAGGGCATAATTTGGATCAAAGTGAATCCCAAACAAGTCATTGTTAAAGACCAAGCAGTATAATATGAATGAGTCTTCAAAATATGATAGTTTCTCTATTTTTAATACATTCCATATTTGATTTTGCATGTTTTGAAACAAGGAATGCTGAGGCCAACTAACATCAATTGAACAACAATTTTTTTCTTGAGGGTGGCATCTGGGTCATTACTATGTGGTTTAATATAATAAATACCAGATATATCATAATGTGGATTTTAAAGCCAATGCAGCATTCAGATTGATTTCTCAAAGTCCATTTGACTCTTTTGTGTAACTGCCAGGCAGCCATGATACTGGCTTTGAGGACAGAATCTTACCTATAGTGTATGAACTTCAAGGTTCAAATGCCAGTAAAGACTTGATGGTGGATGTGAAAACTATAACACCTTTACATTGGAGGGGGAGAAAGACTGGCCTACTTTAAAAGGCACTGGCTGTGACTCCGGAGAGCTGGTTTCCATTTCCTGTTTGGCCACAGTCTTCCTCTATAGCCTTGGACAGATCACATAAGCTGCCCTCTACCTTCACTTCCCCATTTATCTGGAAGGTTTAATAATTCCCTACCCCACAGTAGGGATGTTAAATTTCGATTAATCAGCTAATCGAGTAATCGATGAAATTTCCATCGGCTACTCATTTAGTAGATGGGGGGTGGGGGGGAAGGTTGCTCTCTATGACGGTTGCACCTTTGCCTTTTAATAGGCAGAGGTTCAGCGGGGAACTTGGGACGAGTGGGTACTGCTTCAGTCCCCACTCCTGTTGTTTCCCTGCAGCACCTCTGCCTTTCTGCCACCCTGCAGAGACGGTGCAGGGGGGAACCAGCTTTTAACCAGCCCCTTTGCTGCTTCTGATACAGGGCTAACTGACTACCCGATAAGCTTAGTCGACTAGTTGCTTCCATTCCTACCTCACAGTAGTATTGTGAGGGTAACACTGATCAGTAATATTTGTGAGGTGCTCAGGTGCTAGAGTGATAAACACACCTTAGGTAGATAGCTTTGTAGTTTAAAAAAAATAATTTCTCATACATAGTCCAGACAGCTATTTCAGGATAAGGACCTACTATATGATGATATCCCCAAGTCTACTATTATTACTGTTGTTGTGAGTTATATTTAAAAAGTCAGCCAATACCGTACTAAAGCTGATGTGTACATTACTCCATTTTCTGCATAAACAGTTTCCATGTTCTTGTATCCATTGTCTCACAGGTCTAAAGCCTGCAGTCTTTTATCATGTATGGCTTCCTTTGCAGTAACTGGGGAAACTGGGAGAAAGAATTGCAGGACATGGCTCTTCATAATACCTGGAAAGAATAAGCAGAACACAGAGTAGCTCTTCATCTACAATATGGACCTGATCCTACTCCCTGCTGGTATAATTTATATCACACAACATATTATATTAAAATTGATATTAATTTCTAATGTAGTGAGACAATCTTGCACTGGAAGAGTGGTGGTGGATAAAGTAAACTGCAGTCAGAGGGGTTTTTTTTCCAACTAACTTCTATGATACTGTGTTACTAGGCTTGAATGATAAATGAAGATTAACAGTGTAATCCAGTTATTAATTTACAGACATACGGATCACCAGAAACTGTCACAATGTCTACATGATGTCCATGCTCTTGAGTGGTAGATTTTGTATTTTTGTCTCCAATGACAATAAAGATGCAGCCAGAAAGGTCCTATTGGCTAGGAGGGTAAAGAGCACAAGTTATTCTAGCTAAACTTGGCAGTAATTTATGCTTAATAAATTGGCTCTAGCTCTGCTAAATCTAACAGTTGTAGTCTCAACCGCTTTGTACAGCGTCACAGGCTAAACGAAAAAAGGCACATCTTAGCATTTTTAAACAGAAGCTAGGTCTGCTAACGTAGCTGACATGATGGTTACATTTCCCATCCTGCCAGAGAGAAAAGAGAAGGACTGTGACTGAGTGGAATCACCAAGCTCTAGGCTGGTAATTCACCCCAGAGAAAAGAGGTGAGTTTGAGCTGAATCGACGCCTAACTGTCAGGGTGGTCAAATATTGGAATAAATTGCCAAGGGAGGTGGTGGAATCTCCCTCTCTGGAGATATTTAAGAACAGGTTGGATAGACATCTGTCAGGGATGGTGAAGACGGAGCTTGGTCCTGCCTTGAGGGCGGGGGCTGGACTCAATGACCTCTCGAGGTCCCTTCCAGTCCTATGATTCTATGATTCTATGACTCAAGAAACTTTTCACTCTAAAGCTGCTCATCAACATGGGCTTCTTATAAATCCTAGATCTCCGCTCTATGACACTGTCATAGGCATTGTTACAAATCTAGAATGAGGAAAATAAGGTTCATTAGGGTTCCTCATAAAAACCGCAAAGGGCCTGCATCCCCGCCATCATCCCCACTGGCTGCTCTTACTACATTTAAAATACAGAGCTGCCACGGTCCAGAGCTTGCGTGAGCTGGGACTTCACAGGCCCAGCTCCAGCTGGCTCCCGCTGTGGCTCTGTGGAGGGCTTCCTTATTGATTGTGTAGTCCAGTAGTACACAACCTGTGGGTCGCAACCCCCAAGGAGGTCGCGGATGTCTTCCTGGAAGGTTGTCGTAGCAGTGGGCATAAACCCCTGGCTGCCTGGATCTAAGCGCTGTGTCATGCTGCTCAAATTACCTTGGGGGTTGCGACACGAGTACAATAAAATATGGAGGTCGTGGATTAAAAAAGATTGTGCAGCACTGGGGTAGTCAATATAAATTTTATCAACCACACGACTGGCCAGATAACCACAGACAATCCTTAAACCCCACTAGAGACCTGAGAGACATTGTTGAGGCTCCAGAGCCGGTGGAGCCTCAGAGGCAGACTGGTGCTGCAGAACCTGACAGCCCTGAAGCCACGTGGATCACAACAGCACCAGAACTGGTAGGAAGTGACCCAAGGAGGGTGCGTGAGTGGTATCTCCCTCGTGAGTGAGCTCTGTGTGTTCCGGTGAGATTCCCCACTGAGTGAGTGGTGGATCACTGCTCCACTGGCAGGGCCTTGGGTTGGGGCCCGGTGGAGTCGTATGGACCTGCCCCCCCCACCAGGGCTTCTGCCCCAAACCCTTGAGACTCTAGCCCAGTGATCTCCCACCTTTTTAAGCACAAGATCACTTTTTGAATTTCAGCGCAATCCAGGATCTACCTCAAACCCAAACACCCTTGCCCCACCTCCTTCCCCCCCACCTCCTGCCCCTCTCACTCCATCCTCCCTCCCTCCCCATCCTCATCCTCATCCACTTTTATCAGGAAGAGGGGCTTGGAGTGCTAGGGAGGGGGATGGAGGCTCTGAACTTGGGCTAAAGGATTTGGAGTGTGGAAGGGACTCTGAGCTGAGACTGGACAAGCAATTGAGGTGTGGGGAGGAGGGGTCAAGGTGCAGGCTCTGGGAGGGACTTTGGGTGCAGGGGGGACTCAGGTGTTTGGGGTGCAGTAGTGGGGCCAGGGTTTGGAGTGTGGGCTCTAGTTGGGGTCCGCTTACCACAGATGGCTTCTGGGTGGTGGTGTAGGGGTCTAAGAGAGGCTCACCCCTACTCTGGCCCTGCACCACTCCCAAAAGCAGCCAGCAAACTCTCTTCATCCCTGTCCCCCCTCTGCTCTGTGGAGATGAGGTATGGGGGGGTGGGGGAGAAGATCACCCAGATATCAGCACCCCCACCTGTTCTTCCCATGTCTTGCACAGCAAGCAAGAGGCTCCCGGGGGAGGGGGTGGGGGTGAGAAGCAGCTCCAAGGCAAAGGGCAGGAGCAGCACAGCAGTGCTGAGAGGGGCAGATGAAGTGCTGGCACTTGATAGCCTCCCAGCCAAACCTCTCAGGGTCACCTGTCAAAGACTCCAAGATCTACCAGTAGATCTCGATCTACTGGTTGGTGACCAGTGTTCTAGCCATTAGACTGTGTTGCCCTGAAGCCCGGAGTTGTGTCACTAACTCTGCTCATTAGGCTGCACTGCCCTGTGCCTAACAGCTACTAGGCAGACCCAGGCCAATAGGCCACACCGGATCATCGTACATCACCTATGGACCAACAGCTGAGCAGGTGGCATCCACATGCCTCTGTGCCCACACCCCACAGGACAGGGTGTGCATATGCTGTGACAAGATATAAAACATATTCCTCTGGATCAGGGAGACCATCTTCTTGAATAGTGTTAATATATTTGAGTGGCCTTGGTACCCTGTCTCCTAGGCATCTCTGACCAACATGTGCCTGCCAGTTCTCAATTTTGAATGGTCAGAACCCACCTCTCATGAATGTCTGCTTAATGGTCAGATGTGCACCTGTTTTTCCCTCAGTTCTAACAGTGGGGTGGCACTCACTCCAACACTGTGCCCTCATTGGTTTTTAAATGAGAATTCTAAGTCCAAATCCCTGTACAAACATAACCAGCAGGCCTAGAAACCTCCAAAAGCATACTCCAGTCATTCTGCACCTGCTCATCCTGTTATTGAACTGCCCCTTGATGCTGTCTTGGTTTCATGAGCCATGGCTTTAAGGAGCGGGCAGCGTCTCCAGCAATCACAGTGGGCATTTCCCCTTCTCCCACTTGCAGTGGTCTTCTGATCTGGGAGGAAAGTCCCCACTTGCAGCTTCCTGAACAGGTCAGTGTTCTGAAAGATGCAAGAATCCTGCACCTTTACAGACCAGTCTGCATTAATGTCCATGAAATGCCCACAGAACCAGGGAAAAACATCCCTTGCAGTGAGTGTGCTCGGAGGCTAGGTGATCGGGTGCCAGAACGTGCCACCGCTGTTTGGAAAAGCCATCCACAATTCAGTGCACATTGCCCAGACTCTCGGCCTTTCAGAGCATGGTGCAATTGATGGTCCTGCATGCCTCCATCTGCACGAATCCAGTGGTCAACTGGCCCACTCTGAAATGACTGGCGACTGAGCGAAAGCAGTCTGGCTTGCCATGTGCTTCTCCACTGGCAGGGAAGCTCTCATTCACGTGTCCTTGCATCATAGGGTGGGGACGAGCTCAGCCCACAGTCTCAGGAAAGTGGCTTTCCTCATTCAAAAGTTCTGCAGCCACCGCTCCTCATCCTAGGCTTGATGCTGTGATCCCACCACTCAGTGCTTGTTTCCCGAGCCCCAAAATGACATTCCACTGTGGCCAGTGCCTTTGTGAATGCCACAAGAAATCTCGCATCACATGATCACTGCTCAGACTCCTTATTATCACCTTTGCTTCAGAAATTACTTGACTGCCACGCGTGGCATGTTAGGGTATGTCTAGACTACATGCCTCTGTCGCCAGAGGCATGTAAATTAGACCACCCGTCATAGTCAAGGAAGTGGGGATTTAAATATCGCCAGCTTCATTAAAATAAAAATGGCTGCCGTGCTCTGCCGACTCAACTGATCATCAGCAGTCAATGCAGAACGGTCGACAGGGAACACGTTTGTTGACCGCTCCTGTAAACCTCATTTCATGAGGCATAAGGGAGCGGTCGACAAAGGCATTCCCTGTCGACCGATCCGCGTCTTGACTGCCGCGCTGTGTTTACGATCAGCTGAGCCGGCACAGCGCGGCAGCCATTTTTATTTGAATGAAGCCGGGGATATTTAAATCCCGGCTTCCTTGACTATGTCGGGTGGTCTAATTTACATGCCTCTAGCAACAGAGGCATGTAGTCTAGACATACCCTTAGTGAGACCCTGCAGCATTTGTCAACAGCTGGGGATCCATTTCCTGCAAACCTCTGAGGCAGAAGAGGAAGAGGTGGTCGGAGGGATAGCTGCCCAGAATGCACTGCTCCGATATGCACTTCAAGTGCTGTGAGTGTGGTCATGCCAATGCATTGGCGACTGACAGTGTGGCCACCCACTAGCATTTTCACTAGTGAGCTCTGTGAGTGGCACCATTACTGCCAGTGCTTTACATGGGCCAGGGTAGACATGGCCTGGAAGAGGTTTCGAGGAGCCCCAATGTTTCTTACAACCTCAATCACCGGAGTCCGTCTCTGCACTCAGCCTCTGTGGATTCGCAGCCCTGCCTTCTCTGCCCGTGAGACAGAGATCTCTCCTCCAATACCACTGATCTCACATGGCAAATCAGAGACCCCCAAAAGGGCCCGTTACTGCAGCCAGGGAACTAACAAAGGTTGGGAAACCAGTTTTTGGTTGGATTGCTCTGAGCTCCCTGGTCATTTCCTAGACTGCACTGGCACAGTGTCCACAGTTTCTCCTGCAGTCAATGACAATATTTATTTTTCCAAAACAAGCAATCACAGTAGCAGCTCTCTCATAGCAGAGTGCAGCTACTTGTACTTTTGAGAGAGTACCCTCGTTTGCAAGTACCTCTCACACACACAATCAAGACAGAAACACACACAGTGGAACCTGTGAATTCCAAGGGAAATTTGAAACAAAATTTGAAATGCCAGATCTGTAAATACCAAGCAGCTCCACCCACACCCACATTTTTATTTCAGCTTCACTTTTTCATATTTCATACTTTTGTAAAATATTGAAAGTGGAATCTTTCCTTGTACAGTACTGCAATTTAACTAGCATCACAGCCAGGTGCATTACTCACTGATTGTTTGGTATATAATATCAGCTTTTTTTCACCCTTCTGGTACAGGATATTAGAGATCAGACTTCTCAGGCAAACAACAAAAGCAGAAACCACTGCAACATAAGCAGAGGTGACATTTGTTAGGCAAAGCTGCCATCTTAAGCTTCAGGGACTGGATTTGTTCTCCATCAGTGAAATGTCCATCTTTATTAATATACTGGAAGCATTTCATGCTAAGCTGATTCTTTCCATTGGCTTTACTACAAACAGCTTTTATTTAGTGTCATTTTTATGATGCAAAAGTTCATAGAAAGAGCTTGATTTCCTTTTAATTGTAATAACTTTGCAAGTTTGTTTTGAGTGCCGGCCTCTTTAAAATGTATTTTTTCCCAGATCTCCTGCTCTGGAGTTTCCTGTGGTACCTTTGTACTGTTGTTTTTAAATGGACTAATAGAAATGGTTCATGAGAAATAATAAAACTTATATGTCTATATTGGATTCATCTATATGACAGCATTTGCAGCTTATTTGTCATAAGTTGTTTGAAACCATTTCAAGACCTAGACATTTTAGTTCAGGATAGGGATTTTAGCAAACAGTTGTGTAAACAATTAACCAATAAACATTGGCTTATCGGTTAATCCAAACGACAACAATCATTACCCCCCTTGCTGCCTTTCTGTTGGAGGCAGCAAGGGGGGGAGGTGGGAGCCAATTTTTAAGCCAGCTTCCCATGAGCACTGGATCCCACAGAGCCACCTGCTCCCCCTCCCCTTGCTGCTTTCCACAGCAGCAAGGTGGGAAGGAAGGGGAGCGGATACTCAGCTCCCTCCCAGGCACTGGCTTCATGGAGTGCCTCTTCTCCCCACACTGCTGCCTTTGTATCAGGCAGCGAGATGCCGGCACAGCCTCTGTCCGCAGGGAGCTCCGGTCCCCCATAGACAGAGGCTGCTGCCACCCAACACTGCTGCCTCTGATACAGAGGCAGCAGGGTGGCAGGGGGCTCCCAGGGAGTGGGGCTACAGGAGCACTTTGGCTATTGGCCCTACCCCTGGGGACCATTGAATAATCATGTAACTGCAAAGATGTCATGCAGTTACACAATTATTAAACTAAATGATATTTAACATCTCTAGTTCAGAACAGAGATTCATTATCTTGATTTTGCTGCTGCTGTGTGTTTTAAATGTGCTATTGTTGATTCTTGATACTTTAACACCAGTATTACCTTTAAACTGGTGCCATCCCAATAAACATTCAGGACTTTATTTATTGAGAATATTTTATATTTGGTATCTCTCTTAGGAGAGAGGTATCCCTGATCCTGAAAACTCTTACTTACATGCTTAAAGGTAAATATGTAAATAAGCTCTTTAAAGTTAAGCACACATGTAAATGTTTGCAAGATTGGGGTCTTAGTTTCTGTCCTATCGCCTGGTAAAGATTCTGCATTTCACATTTATTTCTCTTAATTATACAGTACACACATTCTCTCCCCTCTTCCCATCCTCCCAATTATTTCCTTTCTACTTTCTGGTCCATATGGGGTAGTCTTCCTGATGTGAAAAGGCGAGTTTATTTTTCAGTTTTGTATTTTGTTAGCAGTCCAAATAATATTCACTTCCACATTGCTCACTGATATTCACTGGCTAAACTGAAAAGATTTTTGCTCCTCTCAGAATGGGCATGTTGTCATTTATGAAAAAGAATGATTGATGGGCTAAAACATACTCACAGTCTGTTTGCAGTTTGTGGAAAGAGGAAGCTACACTCACTCCATTTGTGTCCCTTTTTAATCCAAGATTACAGATTCATATTTACTAACCCTGAAACTAGAAATCTAACAGTCTTTGAAAATACTTAATACAAAACAGTTAAGGTTGCTAAGAGCAAATAACTCCCAATCCACCTTCTGCCCCAACCACAGGAAATACAAAATAAAGTCGCACAACTATATATATATATCACTCTTTCATAGATACAAACACACACACATATATACACACTTTTCACAAGCACACAATCCCTATCCTAAGGATATCAACATCCAACTCACTACAGTGGCACACAGCCTTATCACTGTCCCTATAGGACAATTCTGCATTTCCTCTTTGGTATGACTTTGGTATTTCTCACCAATAGAAGACGGTTGAATAAAATGCATTACTTCAACTACAATTAAAGAGACAAGGTGGGTAAGTCATTCATTGCTGTGCCCCAGATGCTGTTGTAATTCCTTTTAAGAAGGACCTAGTATTCTTAGGAGCATAGTAGGCTCAGCAACTGTGGTTAACGATCATGATATTGAACATAGGGAACATTTAGAAATTGTTGGCAAAGATAGATCTTTTTTTGAAATCTGTCTTGGAGAAGGAACTTCAGGGACATTAATTTTCAACAAAGTCATTCTCTAGAAAGGGATCTCTATCATAGTAGTAGTATTTTGGCAGTGGGAGACAAAGGAGGCACCTATGATTGTTAAAACACCCTTCCTTAGTTTTCTCCCTGTGTTATTTATGGAGATATACCTATCTCGTAGAACTGGAAGGGACCTTGAGAGGTCATCAAGTCCAGTCCCCTGCAGGACCAAGTATCATCCCTGACAGATTTAATCCTTTCTCTTTTGGCTGTGTAAAATCTTAACTATTCCATTGGGATTTTCATGTGCTATATTTCAGAGTTGTTCCATGTGCAATGATGACTTCATCTCAGATTAGCCAAGATAAACATTTCTAGCAATTTCATTTAAAAACACCATTTGATAGTTTCCAGATTTTTCAGGGGCTGTCCTATCCCCGTGTGAATCTGGTAATAAGCATTATAGAAAATACCACCTTCTTCAAGTGATTGCTCATGTCTGTGCACCGGTGCTGGAAGTTTTCCCTAAGCAGTACCTGAATGAGCCGAGGGCCCCAGCGTCCCCTGGAGAGGCACAGGCATGCCATGCTATATAGTACACTCCAACCCCTCCCTTCTCAGTTCCTTCTTACTGCAGGTCCGTGCTTGGAACAGCACGCTTCAGCCTAGGCTGTGGCAAGCACTCTCTTTGCATTGAAGTTCCCATTCATGAACTGCAAAGTACCTGTTAATCTTCTACCCTTTGAAAGAATCTACCTGCAGGACTGGGCATGCCTTTCTCCCCCTCCCTTGCTTTCCAGCAGATTGTGGAGCAAGCAACATGCAGAGACTATCTCCGGGATGTTGCACTCCCCCATGTTGAGGTGGCTCATGAGGCACCTGAACTGGGCTTTGAGGTTCCCAAAGGTGCATTCCACCTGCATGTGGGCCCAGTTCAGATGCTCGTTAAATTGTTCCCTCATGGGGTCCAGGTGGCCAGTGTAGGGCTTCATGAGCCATGGCATCAGGGGCTCGGCCACATCACCCATGATGCAAGTCGGCATCTGCAGGTCCTCAAGCACAAAGTCCCTCTGTGGGAAAAATGTTCCAGCCTGCGGCCTGCAGTAGAGGCAAGAGTTCCTAAATATGCGGGCATCATGTGCCCAGCCCAACCACCCGACACAAGTGTCTGTAAGTTGTCCCTGGTGGTTGACCAGGGCCTGCAGCACCATCGAGAAGTAGCCCATCCTGTTAATAAACTGAGCCACTCCATGGAGTGCTGTGCGGATCGGGATGTGTGTCCCATCAATCGCTCCTCCACACTTTGGGAACCCCAGGGCAGCAAATCAGGCCACAGTGGAGTCCAGGTCTCCAAGGCAGATGATCCTGTGCAACAGCTTGGAGCTGATGACCCTCACCACCTACAGAAGGACACCTAGAAACATGCAACACAGAGAATGAGAGAGGGTTCCTGAGCCCTTGGGAGATGCCCATCCCCCTTCCCTCCCTCCCAAAGACCACAGGGAATCACTCCCTATGCGTCCTCCCCACCCCCCCAGTAGAAGGGCTGGGTGAGGACAGGATGCCACCCCCTTCTCAGGGCTGGGCCTTGCCCTCACTCCCATCCCACTCCACCTGCCCTTTCCCTTTTCCAGACCCCCCATCTCCCGCAGAGACTGTCCCCTGAGACTGCCTTACCTCCATCAAGATGGCCTCGACGGTGGACCTCCGCATGCCGAACTGGTATCCCACCAAGCAGTAGTTGTCGGAGGTGGCGAGCTTCCAGAAGACTATAGCGACCCTCTTCTCCAGGGGGATGGTCCCAGCAGCAGGTGAGTGTCCCAGCGTTGGAGGGCAGGGGTGAGCCAGGAAGGTGGCCTTGCGCATGCAGAAATTGCTGAGCCACTGCTGGTCATCACACCACTTCAAGACAAGGCAGTCTCACCAGTCAGAAATGGTGTCCAGCCTCCAAAATCGCCTCTCCAACAGGAAGTTTGGGGGCAAGGCCGAGCTCTGAGTAAAGCTGGACCAGGATCGTGCAGATGGTCTGATGAAAGTACGGCAGAAGCTGCAGCATGGCAGTGTAGGGCCATCACCTGCCATGGGGCAGCTCTGGCTCCATGGCCAAAAAAGAAAAGAACTGCTATGGTGTCCAATAAAGTTTGGCAACCAGAGAACGCACTGCTAAAGCTTTGCTGTCCCTCGGAGAGGTAGGCAAGCAATCAGCAGCAGCAGAGAAATGGCTGTCCATGGGGGTCCCTTTAAGGACGCATCTCAGCTAGCCTCAGGCAGCAGCACCCGGAAGTAATTGCTGCCCTAGTGCTCTGCCAGAAGTGGTTCCTGGTGGCCTTTTTGCGACAGAGTAGAAGAGATTTGCTGGTGCTCTGCACTTTCGAAAATTAAGCCAGTTAATTGTTTAAAGTCTCAGGAGTCTAAACTTTCGGATGCCATTTTTGAATCCTGACCAGAATGAATAGCTCATGCACTTGAAATCTTTTGTTTGATTTTGACAACAATTGCTACTGAATAAGTGTGATGAAAAATCCATCTGAGACTGAGCACATTAGTGTAATTTATGTATTCATAAAATTGATAAGACACTTTTTTTTCTAAAAATCTTTAAAGGTAATAATGGAGCCAGTCATCAATTTGCCACTTACAATTAATATCTCTCCCTGTATTCAATTTTGTTCTTACTAGTCAAGAGAATAATGATTAATTGATAAAAGTTTAGCAAATGCCCTACTAATAGGTGCTCCTAATTGCAAAGACTCAGGGATAATTCTGTCTGAACTATTTTATGCTAATTTGTACAGCCTTAGTCATAACAGTCTGTGATTTTACTTTTAAACTACTTTTTTCCCATAGTCACCATAATCTAAGAATTTTAACTAGTTATGTGTATAAAAGACACCAGTGATTATGAATTTGTTAGCCTGATTAACATAAAAAATTAAAGAGATGAAGCTTAAAAACACACACACTTGTCAATTAAAATCACTGTTTTTATAAAGATCCTGTTAATTGGCTCACAAGGGTACACTTCTATTCTTAAAAAGTTAACTAAAACACTTTTCATATACTGCAAAATCCATTTGATTAGTGTCTATTCCTTTTTCTCAAACAACAATTTCATTAGTATTAAATGTTTCCATGGATATTTCTAAATTAGAATTTGATCTAAAGCTCAGTGAAGTCAATAAAATGTCTTCTTCTTACTTTAATTGGCCACTGGCTCTGGCTATTATTGTATACTAGCCAATTAGCCCGTCATAAGATGGGATTTTCAGGTCTCCTCTCCTGAGCTCTCTCACTCTGTCTCTCTCTCTCTCTCTCTTCCTACTGCCTCCCCCCCCTCAGCTCTCTTCCGCCTCCTGCCTCTCTCTCCATCTCTTTCTCTTCTCCCCCTCCTGCCTCTCACTCTCCCTTTCTCTTCTCCTCCTCCTCCGGCCTCTCTCTCCCCTCCGTCTCTCCCCTTCCCCTTCCCCTTCCCCTTCCCTTTTCCTCCCGCCGTGGCACTTGGCTGAGTGCTGCCTGCTCAGACGGGTTGCCGTGAGGAAGGGGGGGCGGGGCGGTGACATACACGGGTGGGGCTGGGGCCGTGTACATCACTGCCCTCTCTTCCCCTCCCACTCCGGGGGAGCCCAAACAGCCCCTTGCGCTGCTGGCTTCCCCAGTGGCCCGGCTGAGGGGCACAGCACTCAGCTGAGTGCCACCGCGGGAGGGGAAGGGGGGCGGTGACGTAGACAGCCCCGCCCCCTGGCTGTGTATGTCACTGCCCCGCCTCCTTCCCCTCCCTCCATGGCGGCTTGGCTGAGTGTTGTGCGCTCAGCCGGGCTGCCGGAGGGGAGGAGGGGCGGGGCAGTGACATACATGGCCAGGGGGCGGGTCTGTCTACGTCACCGCCCCCCCTCCCCTCTCCCGCAGTGGCCCGGCTGAGGGGCGCACCACTCAGCGCCATGGCGGGAGGAGGAAGGGGGGGCGGTGATATACACGGCCCCTCCCCCTGGCTGTGTACATCACCGCCCCGCCTCCCTTCCTGTCCCACCAGGCCCACCTGAGCGGCGCTCAGCTGGGCCCCAGCGGGGGAGCAAGCGGCGGCAAGCGGCCCTTTGGGGTCTGGCTTCAGTCAGTGGCTGCACCTCCCCCACCAGGTCTGCTTCCCATCCCCCTCCTTCCATCCAGCCCCATGGCCCCTGATTCCCCCCCCCCCAGTTCTGCATCCCACCCCCTCTTCCTGCCAGCCAGCCCCACAGCCCCCCAGACACCCCCCCGTCAGTGCTGCTTCCCTCCCCCCTTCCTCCAGTTCCCCCATCCTCCCCTACAGCCCCCAATCCTCCCCAACTCTGCTTCCCACCCCCCTTCCAGCCAGCCCTGTCCCCTTCCTCTCCCTGCATGGTGCCCCACCCGCATTCGCCTCCCTCTCCCCCACTCGCTGGTGCGCTGCACCACTCCCAGCTGAGCAGCACTCCTGTTGGGCCCCGGCAGAGGAGCAAGCAGCTGCAAGCGGCCCTTTGGGGCCCGCGCTCCTCCCTAATATGCCATTAGCCTTCTTGGCTACAAGGGCACATTGTTGACTCATATCTAGCTTCTCATTCACTGTAACCCCCAGGTCCTTTTCTGCAGAACTACTACTTAACTGGTTGGTCCCCAGCCTGTAACAATGCTTGGGATTCTTCCGTCCCAAGTGCAGGACTCTACACTTGTCTTTGTTGAACCTCCTCAGATTTCTTGTGGCCCAGTCCTCCAATTTGTCTAAGTCACTCTGAACTCTATCTCTGCCCTCCAGCATGTCTACCTCTCCTCCTAGCTTAGTGTCATCCGCAAACTTGCTGAGGGTGCATCCCATCCCCTCATCCAGGTCATTAATAAAGATATTGAACAAAACTGGTCCTAGAACTGAACCTTGGGGCACTCCGCTAGAAACCGACCACCATCCTGACACTGAGCCATTGATTACTACCCGCTGGGCCCCTCATTCTAGCCAGCTTCCTATCCATTTTATCATCCATTTATCCAATCCACATTCCCTTAACTTGCTGGCAAGAATATTGTGGGAGACCTTATCAAAAGCCTTGCTAAAGTCAAAGGATAGCACATCCACTGACTTTCCCATGTCCACAGAGCCAGTTACGTCATCATAGAAGCTAGTCAGATTGGTCAGGCATGACTTGCCCTTTGTGAATCCATGCTGACTATTCCTAATCACTTTCCTCTCATCCAAGTGCCTCAATATGGATTCCTTAAGGATTCCTTCCATGATTTTTCCAGGAACCGAAAGACTGACCGGCCTATAGTTCCCTGGATTGTCCTTTTTCCCTTTTTCAAAGACAGGCACTACATTTGCCTTTTTCCAATCATCCGGGATCTCTCCCGATCGTTTGGACCATGATTTCAACTAGTCGACTATCCGATAAGCAAAAGCTTATCAGATAGTTGACTAGTCCCTTGACTAGTCAATTCCGCTCTCCTCCCACTGCCTTTACCTAGAAGCCAGTTCCCCAAGTCCCATCTCTGCATGTGGTAGGAGGATAGCAGGGACTGGTTGAAAGCTGGGAATCAGCTGCCCAGTCCCAGATGCTGCGTCTGTGCTTTTAAAATGTATTAAGAGCCAGATGGTGGGGACTTGGCGCGAGCCAGGAATCTGATGGCCTGGCTCACTTTGGGTTCCTCCCCCCCCCCGATGTGCTTCAGCCTTTGAAATGTATTAAGAGCCTGCCTGACTAGTCGATTAGTTGATTAAACTAAATTTAACATCCCTAGCTCACAGTTGTGTGTCTTGTGTACACTAGAAGCCTTTGCCGACCGATCCTGTAAACCTCGTTTCATGAGGCATAAGGGATCCGTCGGCAAAGGCTTCCCCAGCTGACAGATCCTCATTTAGACTGCTGCACTATGCCGGATCAGCTGATCGTCCGCATAGCACGGCGGTCATGTTTATTTTAATGAAGCGGGGATTACCTGTGCCAGGTAAATTAGTTTACATGGTTCTGTCGATAGAGCCATGTAGTCTAGACATACCCTATCTGTATCCTTATGGTAGAAAGTTCCACTGTTCCTTGGGTGCAAAGCGGCTGCCCATGCTCTTCATTCCAGTGTTTTATGTAGTATTTTACTTGTCCTGGGCCCAAGCCATTGAGTGTTTGGCAGAGTGGGACCAAGACCTTGCACTTGATTCAGTGTTCTGTGAAGTCAGATTAGAGTAGGAGACAGTCTGATGTGCTCACAGTAACCCATGTTGCCACAGAGAGTTGCTGTAACATTCTGTTGTCGTTGCAGTTTCCTAAGTGCTGAAGGCTGAATGTCTCCATATATTATGTTGCTCTAGTTGAGAGGCACCGGAGACTGGGTCCCTGTCTGCTAGGATAGATGGAGTTTCTTAGTCAGACAGACAGACAGAAGTGATGAAAGCATTACTCACAGTTGCTTCTATGTGAAAGTTTACCATCTGAGAGGTACCCAGGAGTCCTCCTAAATTGTGGCCTGAACTGGTCAATTGTGGGGGAGAAGGGGATGGCCTCGGCCAAAAGAGACTGCATCATGACTGCAAACCGAAAAGCTTTTCTCTACCCACCAACGTCTTGCTCTGGTGCAAGCTTCCACCAGCCATTCTTCATCCACCAGGTGATCTTGTTCTGACACGTTGTCATGTTGGTGGCAGTGGTAGACATATGAGCTGAAGCAGAGGTATGTTTTATCTGTATTTTCAATTCTGTGTCATCTGACCAGTTCACCTGCTGCCTCCCTGCTTTGAAAAGACCTAAGAGAATTGATCTTTGTGGGACTCCACAAAGGAGGGATTTAGCGGTGCAGGTCCACTTTCCCATCATTACTCATGGGGTAAGAAAAGGACTCAATTTTGGCATGTTATCCTGGGGCCCCTACAGCCTCTCTGGTATGACTGTCTGATCTCATGGGGAATAGTATCAAATGCAGCAAAATTACTGGAGGAGGAGATTGGATGTCTGCCCTCTATCCATTGACAGCAGGAGAGCATTCATCCATGCTACTAAAATAGTTTCAGTTCCATGTCCCAGCACTATCTGGATTCTGCCCAGTTGTAAAATATTAGTTTGGATTAGATGGCCTCAGGTTAGCATCTCTCTGAGTTTGTTAAGCCAGCAATGGGAGGTTCAATATTAGGATCAGGCGGAGATAAAAGCTGTAAACACTTTGTCCTAACGCTTTGGACCTGCTACATTTACTGTCTGTGTTAGATGGATAAAAAGGATTTCCTGGTCTACAGCTGTTCATAGTGGCATTTAACAGGTCAGTACGTCAATTTGTGCTTGGCATAAACATGAATTTTCTTCCTTGATGGCTTCAGAACTGGTGAACAATGTCATACTAAATATGGGGTGCCTGTGTATCAATTTTACTGAATGTGCTGGGTTTTGTTTTACAAGCCTGACAACGTTTGAAATCTCTTTTCTTTTAGTTGCCCTTCTCTGAACCTTTTCTAATGTCGGTAGATCTTTTTTGAGATGAGGAGACCACATCTGTACGCAGTATTCAAGATGTGGGCGTACCATGGGTTTATGTAAGGGATCACAGCCAGTGGTAGCTGTGTTGGCCTAGCCCGTGCCTCTTCCCACAGCTCCCATTGGCTAGTCTGTGGCTGGTGGGAGCTGCGAGTGGCGGTGCCTGGGGAAGCATAGGTAAATAATGTATTTGGTGGCCTGCCAGGCCTGGGGCTAACCTGGTGAGCTGTGTCTAGCTGGTGGGCCTCTTACTGCCCATCCCTGGTCAAAACTGAACCCTCCCTTCCCCGTGGCTGTGGGTTGGCCCAGTTGCCCAATGCAAAAATAAAAGTGCTGAGAAAATTTTGAAATTGGCCAGTTGTTTCATTTCCAAATTTCTCAATAATAACAATTTTAAAATGTCCTGGTTTTCCAGTTCAAAAGAGCTAATTACAGTAAAACAGGTCAAAGGAAAAAGGTCAACATTGAAATGGAAGGTTTCAGTGCCAATGACAAAAAATAATTAACACAGCAAGCGGCCAGTCACAAAGAGATTCTGCTTTTCATTCCAATTTGAGTTGGGGAAAATGTCGAGACCTTACTGATATTCACAAGGCGAGACCCCCACTCCTTTTGCCCAAGCTCTGCTCATTTACTCTTATGCCCATTTGTGGAGGAGGAAAATGTTTAGTCCCCCCCCTCGCCCCCCACAAACTCTAGCCCACACTCCCTCTGGAATAGGATGGAAGAGGCTCCCAGGATATTGACCTCATTTCACCCCAATCCTGAATTCAGACTGCAGTGTAAATGTAATAGAACTACTGGAATGCTGGCCTAAAGCATCGCCAGAGAATCGCAGCCTGACAGCAGCGTGCATATGCTGCAGAGCTGGCTCAAGGCAGCTTTAGAGCCACAGGGCACATCTGCACAGCAGGGCTAGGGTTGAATTGAGCTACGCAACTTCATCTACATCAATTGTGTAGCTGAGATCGAAGTAGCTTAACTCGGCTTTAGGCACTGTCTACACAGCAGGAAGTCGAAGGAAGAGCACTCTCCCTTCGACTTCCCTTACTCCTCGTACAATGAAGTCCTTGGTGTATCAGTAACATAGCCTTTATTAAGAAATGTTCGTTTCTGATATTATTGTTGGCAAAAATAGACATACGAAGTATTTCATATTTTGTTCTTTTCCATAGGCACATGGACCTTTTTGTAGCTGGACCCAATGCATGGAAACACAATAGTGACAAATACTAAATACCTTTAAACTCCCATGGAAACTTTTTTTTTCTAACCTCTCCAGCACATCCATATTTATAGCAATAGTGGTTGTATTTTTCAAGTATAATTATTTTGAATTCTGATATTATCCACATTACATAAAATGTCTCTTAATCTGCTTTACAGGGACATCCGTACTCCTAATCAACATTTTAATTAGAGGATGCAGTGCAAGCAGATGTAGAAAAAGTTTGCCCAATGTAGCTGCTGAGAAATTGTTGAGGGGAAATGTCATGTGTGATAGTGAGGAAAATATTTAAGAAATACTGGTTAATGTAAGGAGACATGCTTCTTTGTGGCAAGCTGGAGTAATGAGCAAGGGGAGGTTTTCAGGATGGTAGAAACCAGAGGCACATTAGATAAGTAAGAAACAGAAAAATAATAGGTTGGCTTCAGATTGAATGAATTAATTTTTCCTATTATTTGTGTGTATGCAATTCCGTGTATCATCTTTTGCATGCTTCCAAGGACTATCCCACAGTGCTTTGTGAATCAATAGTTACTGACCTATTTGTGTGTCCTCCTCTCCTCTAATGTCTAGTTGAGGTATGTAAGGGTACGTCTACACTGCATGTTTGTTTTGAAATAAGCTATTCTGGAATAGTTATTCTGAAATATCTTATTTTGAGATAACACATCTATACTTCAGGGAAGCCTCAAAATTAGTCTAAGGCAGGCTTCCCTAATGCAGATGCGCAATCTTGATTTAGAGCCCTAGGAAGCACTGGGGGGGAATAACTTAGCCCCTCACCAGGACCATTCTATTTCAAAATAGCAGAAGTAGAGCATCTACACACCCCTTATTTCAAAATAGCTATTTTGGAATAGATGTTATTCCACATAGAATGAGTTTTACAGATTTTGGAATAAAGTTCATTATTTTGAAATTGTTTTGAAATAAAAGAATGGCTGTGTAGACACTCGCATTGTTATTTCAGAATAATGCTAATTATCTCAAAATAACGGTGCAGTACAGACGCACTCTAAGTGACTAGTGACTCGACTAGTCGCTTCTCCCCCTTGCTTTCTCTATCAGAGAGAGGCAGCAAGGGGGGAGCAGGAGTCGGTGCTGGGGAGCCAGCGTAAAAGCTGGTTCTCCCTAGTACCATCTCCATGGGGGCGGGGGGGGACACAGAGGAGCAGTGGGGAACTAGCAGCACTTTTGCCTTTGAAGTGTAGCAGGAGTGGGGCTCTTGTACATTTCAAAAGCAAAGTGCATAGGGAGCAAGTGGCCAGCAGTGGTCAAGCAGTCAGGGCCGGCTTTAGGAAGTGTGGGGCCCAATTTGAACCATTTTGGCACCTCCTCCCCTTCCCCAGGACTTTTTGTTGAACAAAAAAAAAACCCCATCCACACAAACCACAACCACACACAAATATCGCATAGAAATAGATCTGATCAAAATGAATACCAATGTGGTTGAACATTTTAAAAAAATGCCATCCTTTATTATGCAAAATTTGACACACAATTAAATCAGTTGCCTTAAGTGTAGGTCAAATATTGCAAACTATCCAAATTTTTTCAATAAAGTTTAATTTTTAAAAAGTCACCAGAGAGCGTTGCAGTTTTCTGTTACATTGATTTACTTTTTAAATCGCAAAAATGGAGTCTTTGTTAAGAAAGTTCCAATCCTTAGTGATTTCAGCACCAATAATTTCACTAGGTAATATGGTACCTCACCACCATTGCCTCCTTTGCACTGCCCTTCAACACACTGCCTGCATGTTGAGTCCAAGGTCAGTCTACACTAGATTTTATCAATGATTTTTGCTCAAGCGATCACTGAGACAAGACAAGGACTCTCGATAGATTCTAGTCAGCTCTGACTTTAAACACTGGATGTAAAGTGTCATATATAATTGAGGACTCCAAAATAGACTCTACACCACCAGAAATAAAACCTGTTTCCATCTTCTGTGACTTTCAGTTAGATGTGACTCACTATCCTCTGCTTAGTGTTCAAGTATGGTAGACCCTAAGCCAGGTCATATTAAGTTCAGGTCTTTAACCTTTTAATCATACAACATGGATAACAACATTTCATTCTCCCAGCTCCAAGTCTTAAGTGAATTTCAATCCAAAAGAGCCAAAATTGATCACCTTGACACAGCAAGTGTGTCTACTGACCTCTGTGGCAAAGTAGGTTGTCTATATAAATAAAGTCTGCTTGTGAAGCCTTTTCCTACAGTTGATTAACAGACGGCAGTAGATAGCTCATTCAGACCACTAGCTGATAATAGTTAGTCACCCTGACCAGTCATTAACCAGAGTCATGGACTCACCCTACTCTCCATTGTCTCTATGTTTCTCTGATGACCTGTGACAAAAAAGGAGGGTGGAAAGGGAAACTGAAGGGAAAGGGAAACCTCTCTAAATTCACCAATCAAAGAGCAGTATTGCCAACCCAAAAATCACAAGGAACACCTACATAAAGTTATGAGAATGGTCTATACATCACAAGATTTTTTTAAAAATAAAACATGTTGGATTTTTATTGGATTTTTGTTTATTGAATATTTAGGGTTCATGTTTTAAAGCTTTCCCCCTTAGCTGTAAGGCCCAGAAGTATAGAGAACTTTTTTTAAATGAAAGCTGAGATTCGTACATAATCAATTGACTCCAGGCCTTTAGAAAAACACCAAATGTTTTGAGACTCATGGCAAAACAATGGAGGAATTCTTGTGAGCCCATGCTTTGCCCACAGTATAAATAAAAAAACCACAATGTCTTCTCCACTAAACATCCTAATGAGATACTGCAAATGGTAAACTGAATTCAACAGCTCCTGATATGAACAGGTATCAACCTACTTTTTCATATTTGAGATGGGTTACCAGGAATCATACATCACAATATGAAATCTTTCCCCTCTCAAGTCAGCATATTCACAAAGCTGAAGGAATTGGCCTTTTTTACCCTGGAAAAGAGAAGACCGAAAAGGGACATGAGAGCACCTTTCAAGTATCTAAGGGTATGTCTACACTACCCCGCTAGTTCGAACTAGCGGGGTAATGTATGCATACCGCACTTGCTAATGAAGCCCGGGATTTGAATTTCCCGGGCTTCATTAGCATAAGCGGGGAGCCGCCATTTTTAAATCCCCGCTGCTTCGAACCCCGTGTAGCGTGGCTACACGGGGCTCGAACTAGGTAGTTCGGACTAGGGTCCTATTCCGAACTACCGTTACTCCTCGTGAAACGAGGTGTACCGGTAGTTCGGAATAGGCACCCTAGTCCGAACTACCTAGTTCGAGCCCCGTGTAGCCGCGCTACACGGGGTTCGAAGCAGCGGGGATTTAAAAATGGCGGCTCCCCGCTTATGCTAATGAAGCCCGGGAAATTCAAATCCCGGGCTTCATTAGCAAGTGCGGTATGCATACATTACCCTCCTAGTTCGAACTAGGAGGGTAGTGTAGACATACCCCCCAAGAGTATCATAAGGAGGAGGAAGAAAAATTGTTCTGTTTGACTGCTGAGGTTAGGATGAGAAGCAATGCCTGTCATGGTGGTTAAACACTGGAATAAATTGCCTAGTGAGACTGCGGAATCTTCATCACTGGAGATATTTAAGACCAGGTGAGACAGACACCTGTCAGGGATGAGCTAAGGCAACTCATCTTTGAAAGCCCCAAGGGCCAAACTGATACTTACAGAACATGCTAAGGGCCTCAACTTAAGTGTGGTTGCATATGCAAGCAAATATATACAAATAGCTTCTCTCACACTGACAGGCATGAATACAAAAATTAATCCAAGACTACACAACACACAGGCCCCATTTAAGTCAGTTCTACTGATAATAATAAAATGCAATATTTACCCAATTTCTACCCACGTGACAGCACTTTTCATGAGCAATGACAGTCCAAGAATTTAACTACTGAAACACAAATCAACAGAAGATTATTACACTGACTGCTTTTTTGTTTCGGGTCCCACTCCCCAGCCATGTGTTGATCCCCACGTAAACCCAAACTGCACCGCGGGGCAAAAACAAACTGGCTGTAGGCAGCATACCAAGGGTATGTCTACACTAAAAGTTAGTTCAAACTAACGGACGTTAGTTTGAACTAACTTTCATAGGCGCTACACTAGCGCTCCGTTAGTTCGAATTTAATTCGAACTAACGGAGCGCTTAGTTCGAACTAGGTAATCCTCATTCCACGAGGATTAAGCCTAGTTTGAACTAGCTAGTTCGAATTAAAGGGTGTGTAGCCCCTTAATTCGAACTAGTGGGAGGCTAGCCCTCCCCAGGTTTCCCTGGTGGCCACTCTGGCCAACACCAGGGAAACTCGTCTGCCCCCCTCCCGGCCCCGGACCCCTTAAAGGGGCACGGGCTGGCTACGGTGCCCGTGCCAGGTGCAAGCCTGCCAGCACCCAGCCAGCAGACCCTGCACCTGGCACGGATCGAGCCAGCCACCCGATGCCCCCCCAGCCCTCCCCCTCTTCCCGGGACCAGGCTGGTGGCTCCCGGGAGCTTGCCCAGGACCACAAGAGGCGGGCACCCGCCTGGGCTAGTGCGGACATCGTGAACCTCGTCCATGATTTCCGCACTAGGCACAGGAAAGTGGCCGGCTTGGGCAGGAGAGCTGCCAGCCTGGCCACCCAGGAGCAGGTCTGCAAGAGAATCAAGGGGGTCCACTGAGACCCCCGACCCTGAGCCCTGAGCTTACAATGGCCGTCCTGGGTCAGACCAAAGGTCCATGTAGCCCAGTAGCCTGTCTGCCAACAGCGGCCAACCCTAGGGACCCTGGAGGGGATGGACCGAAGACAGTGATCAAGCCATTTGTCTCGTGCCATCCCTCTCCAGCCTTCCACAAACCTTGGGCAGGGACACCACTCCTACCCCCTGGCTAATACCACTCCATGGACCCAACCTCCATGACTTGATCTCACTTCCCTTTAAACTCTGTTCTAGTTGTAGCCTTCACAGCCTCCTGCAGCAAGGAGTTCCACAGGTTGACTCTTTGCTTTGTGAAGAACAACTTTCTGTTACTAATTTGAAGCCTGCTACCCATTCCTTTCCTTTGGTGTCCTCTAGTCCTTCTTTATGGGAACTAATGAAGAACTTTTCTGTATGCACCGTCTCCACCCAACTCCTGCTTTTAGAGACCTCTATCCTGTCCCCCCTCTGTCTCCTCTTTTCTAAGCTGAAAAGTCCCAGTCTCTTTAGCCTCTCTTCATATGGGACCTGTTCCCAACCCCTGATCATTTTAGTTGCCCTCCCCTCTCCCATCCTCTCTCTTCCCCTCTCCCACCTCCTTTTCCCAGTCTCCCCCAGTTTTGTTCAATAAAGACAGATTCCATTTTGGAAGACACGTTATCTTTATTTTGTACATCAAGAAGGGTAAGTGGAAGGAGGTGAGGGAGGAATGGGGCACGGGCCCCCGATGGGGAGGACTGGGCTGGCTCTGCGGGTTTCTGGGGTGGAAGCTCTCCTGCAGCCCCCCAATTGCCCCCTCTCCGCAGATGGCAGCCTGCGGCAAGTGCAGCCGGTCTGATGGCCGAATGCTGTGATGTGCCCAGTGTGGGCATTCCAGGCACTCCAAACCAGGACTGCTTTGCAAGCGGGGCACCCCTGAGAACTGTCTGTCCGGGGTGGGGGTCGGGACCCTTTAAGCACAGCCCTCGGCTAGCCTGAGACAGCATCTCCACGCTCTAAGTCCTCCTCTGATGCCCTGCCGGCACTGCTTCCGGCCATCCTTAACCCCGGTTCAGGGTCCACTTAATGTGGACGCACTAGTGCGAA
Source organism: Pelodiscus sinensis (assembly GCF_052426305.1). Classification (NCBI taxonomy): domain Eukaryota; kingdom Metazoa; phylum Chordata; order Testudines; family Trionychidae; genus Pelodiscus; species Pelodiscus sinensis. The sequence continues at coordinate 22,612,440 of NC_143059.1, read as the reverse complement.
TTAGCAAAACGCTAATTCGAACTAGTTTTTAGTTCTAGATGCGTTAGTTCAAATTAGCTTAGTTCGAATTAGCGCTGTAGTGTAGACATACCCCAAGTTATTAATAAATATTTTATAAACCTTTACCTTTTTCCTCTGCTGCCATGTCTCCTGTCTTTGCGCCATCATCTTCCCTGGTGCCTGCTGCCTCCCAACTCCTCACCCTCCTCTGCTGTCCTGACTCCTGCTCTTCTCATTGCTCTCAGCCCTCCTGTGACCTGCCCCCCTCCACCAGCCCTTCTCTCCCCCCTGTGGCCACTCCTCCAGTAGCCCCACTCTGAGCATGTGAGCTACCCCTCTTCTAACACCTCTCTCTACACACTTGCCCTGCCTCTCTCCTCTGGTGCTGGTCCCTCCCCTGCAGGTGTCTGCCCTTTTGCTTCACCCCAGAATCCCCTGGCACCTGCACCTTCCCTTAGCCCTGCACCCTCCAGGTGCCTCCCTCTTCCCTTACTGCCCCTTCCCCCTTTTTCCCTGATACCAACCCCCTCACCACTCTCTGCCCCATTCCCCTACTGCCCCTCTGTACCCTCACACATGCCTTGCTCCATCCCCACCTTTCTCATGCCCACCCCTCTTTTCAAGCCTTTGCCCACCACCTCCCCCTTTAGCGCCCAATGCCCTTCCCCCTCCTCTCCCAGTATCACCCTGTCCCCCCTCCCACTGACACCTCCCCTCCTGCCCTTTCCCTCATTGTCTGCACTTGGCCCTCTGGCATTTGTCTCTCCTGCACCCCTGTCTCTTGGTGCCTTCCCCTCCCCCCGCCCAAGCCCCTTCTCCTTCCACCCCTCCCCCTTTGCCTCCTCCCCTCCACCCAAACCCCTTCCCTTCCCCCCCCACTGCCACTGCTGCACAAGAGTTCCCTACCTTCTGCCTTCCCCATTGTGGGGCCAGAGTCTGCGCTTGGGCCCCGGAGGCCGAACCTGGGGCCAGCGAGGCCTCGCAATGCGCTTTCCAGGAGTTTCAAAATCCTGGGCCGTGACGTCACGTCGCAGCCTGGGCCTCCTCCCCACCCACGTGCAGCACCGCACATGGACAGCAGCAGGCGGGGAAGAGAGCCACACGTGGCAGGGACATTTTGGGGCCTAGTGGGACACTCTGGGGGCGGGGCGGGGGGATACATGGGGGGGCGCAGCGGGGCCCACTCCGGGCAGAGCCGGGGGAGAGACCTAGCTCTGCATAGTGGTGGAACAGGGCCCCAGCTCTGTAACTAGTCGGCACTTCCGGGTGCAGGGGCGCAGGGCCCCCTTAGGTGCGGGGTCCGATTCGGCTGAATCGGTCAAATCGGCCTAAAGCCGGCCCTGCAAGCAGTCCCCCACTGGTCCCATGCTCCCTGCAGTGCCTACGCCTTTGAAATGTAGCAAAAGTCAGCACAGCACTTGCTACATTTCAAAGACGGAGGCACCCGTATCAACTAATCAAATAGACAAATTCCATCAACTATTTGATTAGCTGATTTAATCTAAATGTGACATCCCTAGTCCAGTTCCTAGAATGACATCTCTGACACTTTAAAGATGATACTGAGACAAATTTTGCCACTTTGTTCCTGGATCCCACTTTATCATTCTTGTGTGACAACTGTGAATAGCTATCACAGAATCATAGAACACTAGAACTGAAAGGGACCTCGAGAGGTCATCGAGTCCAGTCCCCTGCCCTCACGGCAGGACCCAGCACTATCTAGATCTTCCCTAGAAGCCCCACAACATACCCTGTGGGGCCTCTTGGAGCTATGCAGAGACCCTGCGCCTTATTGCCATCTGGTAAGAAGTGTCAGTTCAAGAAATCTGTGGCCAGCTATTCGAATAAAGACCTTATGGACATTGTAAAGCAACTTTCTTCAGGGGGTCACCACGCAGTACTGCATAAAGAACAAGCAGCCTGTAGTAGCGTTGCTTGCCCTTAAGAGCTGGAAGTCCTGAAGTCAGCCATCCTTGATTACTAATGAGCCACACTAAAAGAAAGCAGGTGATTTCCATGATAAGAGCAAGAGAAAGCTGCAGAGAAGCCAAGAAGCGCAGGTAGTTGTGGCAGAGACTTCAAAGAGTAAGGAAAGACTCCTGTCAGGGTGTCAATTTCAGGGTAATTTCACATATAACTGCCTTCTGTTGTCCCCTGAGGACACCCAGGTAAAGATTTCCAGCTCCCAGCTGACACTTGTCTTTGGCAGAGACCTGCATCCCTCCCACTACTGACTAGGGGTTAAGAATGCCCTCATTCCCTGGAGTATATTGTAAGCTAGGCTGCTTACACAGGCAGTGGTACTTTGCTTTCCTCCAAAGGCTCTGACTAGTGTATTGCCCGCAGTTATAAGTTACTGACAGGTCCTTCTCAATCACTGGAGATATTTAAGGAATCTCCATCACTGCTCATTCCTTAAGAGCAGATTAGACAGACATCTATCAGGGATGATCTAGACCTTGCTTGGTCCTGCTGTGAGGGCAGGAGACTGGACTTGTTGCCCTCTCAAGGACCCTTCCAGTTCTAGTATTCTATGATTCTCAGAATAAATGTGTGTGCTTAAGGTAGAAGTATTACACAGACAACATACTAAAATAAAAGAACCACCAGCTCTCATACTAAAAGTTTACCAAAGGTCACTCATTAGTCTGTGCCCTAGCAAATCAAATCCTTTCAACCCTCCTGCAAAGACTGGGGGATCCCATTCGAGGACCTTCCATTTGATGGATGACGTGTGTCTAAGTCAGTTTAAACTAGGGATGTAAGTGACTAGTCAACTGTCTGATAAGTTCCTCGACTAGTTGCTTCCCCCTTTTTGCAGCTTCTATCTAAAAGCCGATTTCCCCAGCACTGTCTCCGCAGGGGGGTAGGGGAATAGCAGGGACTGGGTGCGAGCCAGGAATCAGCTGATTCCCAACTCACGCCCAGTCCCAGATGCTGTGACTCTGCTTTTTAAATGTATTGAGAGCCTGCTGGCTCCAGTCAGGTCCGGTCTGGAAGTGGTGACTGAAACAGGCCCAGATCTGAGAAGGAGAGCTAGGGACTCCCTGGCTAAGAGTGAGACACACTGAACAGGAGGTGGAGCCTGGAGGACCTGATTGCATAAGGACTAAATGAATTGGACACCAGAAGTGAGGTGTTTTTAATTAAAATGATCGATTGCAGGGTTACTGAGTACTAAACGTGCTTGGTGGGGAAAGGGAAGTAGTAGCTATAGGGCACTGCAAGAGTGGTCTCTGGCCATGAAGGGTTCTCAAATAGCAGCTCTATGGCTATACTGCAGGGGTGCAGAACTTTTTTTGGGTCACTGACCCACAGAAAAATCAGTTGGGGGCTGTGCACAAGTGAGAAGCAAAAAAAACCCCAAAACTTGGCCCCTCCTCACATTCCCCTTGCACAGGAGGGGGCACAGGCTAGTAGATTTTGTGTATGCCAGTCAGCCCCACAGAGGGACAGTGTGTGGGCTGGAGCACCAGCATGGGCTCCCCAGTGCTGAGGAGGAGCCCTGAGCCTTGGGGCTGGATTTAGGCAAGCTGGAGGCCACATGTTCCCCTGCAATACAGCCTGAAATCCAGGTCAAGACTGAAGCAACAGATCCCCTTAAGGAAGCTTTTCTCAAGTAAGTACCTAGCTTTAAAATGTATTCCTGCATATTTATTGTAGATGGGTGGGAGCAAGGAACCTTTTGAAGTATCCAGCTCCTGCTTCTGCCCAGGCAGTTAGCTTCTTAGGTATGCTAAAGCCATGATTACCAACTGTTTTCAGGGCCTTGATATTGAGCACGTTTTCCCCCACCCACTTTTCTATCTCAAAATGGCAGCCACCAGCATGACTATCACACCTGCCCTCCCACAGTAGATTCAAATAACAAAGCACTTATTAGTGCAAAATTGAGCCCTTTGAGCTAATGGCTACAGGCTAAAGAAATCTGGTTACTGTTCATTTATTTTATGCAAACTATGGACACATGCATGGCTATCAAAGGTACAAATAGTCTTGCTCCTGCTGCGGTACAAATACCCTATATCACACAGGCTACGTCTAGACTGGCCCCTTCTTCGGAAGAGACATGCTAATTTCTAACTTTGGAATAGGGAAATCCGCGGGGGATTTAAATATCCCCCGCGGGATTTAAATAAACACGGTGTGACGTAGTGGGGGTACCTGGCTGGTTTCTATGCTGCTGGCTCTGGGGTAACCCCCACTGGCTGCCGTGGGTACCAGGACCCAGCAAAACAGGATGAGTCACTATGCAAACCAGTATGGCCAGACACCCCCCATGGAGAGGAACAAAGGAAGGGGGATGCTGCCCTGGCTGGGGGGCAGGGCTGGAAGAGAGTTAGTTAGTTGCTGTCTGAGAGCATGTAGGAGACAGCCTAGGGAAAGGGGCTGGAGTTTAGGGGCCCAGTCTCCCCCATCTCAAGGGGGCCTGAGGCATCCTAGCCCAGCTCTGTGACCAGATTACATCTGTGCTGTGCTGTATCCTGGAGAGGCAATAAACTTCCTCTATTCCACCGGCTGGTGCAGTCTGTTTGTGCCATTTCGGGGTGCAGGAGACGGGGGACCCCCAACCCGCTGTCACACATGGCCGCCGCTTCTTTCCCGGCTTGGGGAAAAGCCGGAAAAGAGCGTCCAGACTGGCGCGATCCTCCGGAATAAAGCCCTTTTCCGGAGGATCTCTTATTCCTATTCTGCCATAGACGGCCGTGTTCCTCCATCTAGTGCGGAGATCATAGACGTTGGGGGCATCCCCCCCAAACCTGAATAAGGTCCATGAGCTCCGCCCCGGAGGAAGGTGCCCGCCTTCTCCAGGCCCTGGCAGGGTCCTGGGAGCTGGCAGGCTGCTCCTGGGAAGCGGTGGAGGGCTGGCTGCTAGTGGCTTGCAGGCTCATGTTTTCGGGCCACAGGGTCAGGGGCAGTGACTGGTGGCTCTGGGCTGGCAGGTTTGGAGTTGGCACAGGCACTGTGGCCAGAGTCTACCCCTTTAAGGACTCCAGGGAAGGCAGGAGGGAGAGAAATGTTCTTCGTTGAGGCTGGAGTGGCCACCAAGGCACCCTGGGAAGGCTGGAGGCCCCCTACTTTTAAATAAGTGTCGACACAGCACTTATTTCACAATAGCTATTTCGAATTTAGTGTTATTCCTCACAGAATGAGGTTTACCAAATTTGAAATAAGTGCTCCACTATTTAGAATTTATTTCGAATTTATTTCGAAATAGCAGTTTGCTATGTAAACTCTAGGAAAGTTATTTTGAAATAAGGGCTGTTATTTCGAAATAACTTTGCTGTGTAGACATACCCATAGTGTTGAGACTGGCATTTCTATTATAAATACAAAAGTCAGCAAGTAATTATACAAATTCGGAATAACATTTTTTGCTCAGGTGTTGGAGGTTTTCTTTTCCAAATAAGAATTTATTGTCTAATTCAAATGTTTATCAGACTGAGCAAATTCCATAAGCATTAGTAGCCAATTCATTGGGATAATTAGTGCCTTTCTTACCAGCTTTTCCTTAATGTGACTCTTTCTTCAGAATTACATATCCTTGACATCCTATTTCAAGAAGTTTAAAGACCATTGAAACATACAGTGGCATTTTCAAGTCACACTCTGAAGAATATTTGTAGGTGATGCCACTGCACGCCTAGTTACAGAACTCTGTGACCCACAACTACTTCCTATTCGGAGACAATTTGTATCTTCAAGTCAGCAGCATAGTCATGGACACCTGCATGGCCCCACAATATGCCAACGTCTTTATGGCTGACCTTGAACAATGTTTCCTCAACTTCCACCCATCAACCTCAGTCTGGATCAGTCCATGCGAGAGATTCACTTCCTTGGCACTACAGTACAATTACATGATGGACACATTTCCACCACCTTATACTGGAAACCTACTGACCCCTACGCTTAACCTTCATGCCTCTAGCTTCCATCCAAGATACATTTCCCAATCAAATGTCTACAGCCAGGCCCTAAGATAAAACTGAATTTGCTCCAATCCCACAGACAGAGACAAACACCTACAGGATTTATATTAAGCATTCTTAAAACTGAAATACCCAGCTGGAGAAGTGAAAAAACAGATTGAAAGAGCCAAATGAGTACCCCAGACATCAGCTACTTCAAGATAGGCCCTACAAAGAAAACAACAGGACACCACTTGTCATCACCTAAAGCCCCCAGCTTAAACCCTTCCAATGCATTATCAACAATCTACAACCTATCCTGGAAAATAGGATAATGGGGGGGGGGGGGGGAACCTACCCCTCACTCTCACAAGCTTTTGGGGACAGACCAATCCTCACCTACAGACAACCCCCTAACCTCAAACAATTTCTGTCCAATAACCACACAGCACGCCTCCATCATATCCATCCAGGAACTCACCCCTGCAATCAACCCCAATACCAACTCTGCCCACACATCTATACAGGCAATATCATCACAGGACCTAATCAAATAAACCAGCACATCAGAGGCTCATACAACTGCACATCCACTAATGTGATCTATGCCATCAAATGCCAGCAATACCCCTCTACCATGCATATTGGCCAAACTGGACAGTCTCTACGAGAAAGAATTAATGGACACAAATCAGATATCTGAAAAGGCAACACCTTTAACTTTAACTTGCCTGACCACTCATTAATGGATCTCAAAGTCACCGTATTATTTCAAACCAATTTCAAAAGCTGGCTCAACAGGGAAGCTACAGAACTTAATTTGATTCCTACAACAGAAGTCTAACCAAAGACATTGACTGGATGGACTGCTGCATTCCACATCCTAATGACATAAAAACCAAACAATGGGTACTTAGAGTGGGTATAAAGTATTCTTATCATAGAATCATAGAATAATAGGACTGAAAGGGACCTCGAGAGGTCATCGAGTCCAGCCCCCCGCCCTCAAGGCAGGACCAAGCTCCGTCTACACCATCCCTGACAGATGTCTATCTAACCTGTTCTTAAATATCTCCAGAGAGGGAGATTCCACCACCTCCCTTGGCAATTTATTCCAATATTTGACCACCCTGACAGTTAGGAATTTTTTCCTAATGTCCAATCTAAACCTCCCCTGCTGCACTTTAAGCCCATTACTCCTTGTCCTGTCCTCAGAAACCAAGAGGAACAAATTTTCTCCTTCCTCCTTGTGACACCCTTTTAGATATTTGAAAACCGCTATCATGTCCCCCCTTAATCTTCTTTTTTCCAAACTAAACAAGCCCAGTTCATTAAGCCTGGCTTCATAGGTCATGTTCTCTAAACCTTTATCAACTTCATTTAGGATAGGAACTCTAGTTGACAATTTATTTCCCAGTTTTTCCTTCTTTTTCCTCCTCTTTCCCCCATCCCCTCTGTGTTATTTATTTGAAAACTGAACCCCTTAAACTCCATTCTTATGAAGAAGTGGGTTATGCCCACAAAAGCTCATGATATCATCAACATTTTTTGTTAGTCTCTACGGTGCTGTAAGACTATTTGTTATTTTTTAAGGTTTTCCAGTTGCAGACTAACATGGCTACCCCCTGAAACTATTAAGAATGCATTAGTAAAGCAGCTAGCATATGCTTACATAGACTTGCACTGCCCGACCAATTGATGTTATAGTTACCAGTCTACAGCCCAGATCTCTCTGGTGGCCAGCCAGGATAATCATGAATAGGGAGAAGCAGGGCTTTATCAGTCCAGATCAATGCTCCAGTCTTGGCAGGATGGGACCCAGAAACTGTGGCAGAGCAGCCCCCTTTTTATAGCAATATTCCTTCATTGGGATTAGTAAATTTCACATCATCATGCTGTAATCAATTGCCATTTGATGAGTGCTTGTTTTCTTAAAGTGTTCTTTTCTTATCACAGCTGTCTTCTCTGTAATGATAGGTGCCTGCCTTATCTTTTCGAGTCATCAATCTGCACTTCATCCACATCTCAGTAGAAGTAGACAGCAGTTTCCTGGAGCCTTTATGTCTGTCCTCAGCTCCTCCCTAGAACATCTGGTTCGGTGATGGCCTTCACACTTATCTTCTAACACACATTCCTCATTTTGTACTCACAAACAAAAATTACACAGTTGCTTCTGTAAAAATAGATCTAGTAGAAAAACATTTTTACCCTCTTAAATTAATAAAAAAATCCACAAACCTAACAGTAAAAGAATGGCAATAGTGACAAACAAACCCTTGTGGTCTATTCCTGCTTTAACATTAATAAAAATCACAAACAGCCTGCTTAGTGCATCTTTACCAACAGCATTAGGCTGCTCCCTTTTGCAAGTCAGAAAGGATGGCTGCAAGGTACACTGAGGCACATTACATGGCACACAGCTACATTTTGGCTGCATGGCTACATGGCAGCTGCAAAATGTTTCTGAGGCAGGGGCAGCGTGCAGAACCTCTCCTCTCCTCACCCTGGTCTTGCAGCATTCAGAGAGCTGCTCTGAGCCAGAACAGTGGTGGGGTAGGTGGGGAGCCTGATGGAGACTCCTGTAGGCTGGATCCAGTGGCTTGGAAGGCTGGATCTGGCCTATGGGCTGTATTTTGTCCACCCCGGCAGAGATCCAATCTAGGAAGCTGCTATAACCTTTCCTTCCTATAATCCCTGGTGTACAGATGCACACTGGCCATAACTCAGAGAAAGAGCATCACTGAGCTTAGAAAGCCCAGACAGAAACACAGTTTGTTGGGAGCAAAGGTTTAGAATAACCTAGAGGATACTCTAGAACTGTCTTTTGGTTATGGATGGCATAGTAATCCCAACTGCCCTAATCTGCTGTGTACTGGGCACAGCCATGGGCAGACACCAGTGTGTACATGTAACATTAATGGCAAATATTAATCAATATTGAAAGAGAATTATACTCCTTAAGGCTCTTGTGACTAAGGCTTCTTTCAAAAGCTCCGGCAATGGGTCTTAGTGTAAATGAGTATCTTAATACTTAGTTTACAAACTTTTCTTGACTAATTATCAGTATGAAACCTGGGTTGAACCCAATGTCTGATATATTAGGAGAGCTAACCTTTGAATCAGAATAGTTGCTGCACTGTCACAGGGTAAGCCCCTCTGTAATGGAGCACACCGTCCCCGTGGGATTAGTCTCACAATTCCACTTCCTATATCGGAGCAAATATGGCCCTTGTCACAAAGATCAGTTCCCTCTCTCAGGGTAAATACAGCCCCTATGAGCTTACTCACTAAGAGCATGTCTACACTGCCACCCTAGTTCCAACTAGGGTGGCTAATGTAGGCATTCGAACTTGCAAATGAAGCCCAGGATTTAAATATCCCAGGCTTTATTTGCATGTTCCCGGGCGCCGCCATTTTTAAATGCCCCGTAGTTTGAACTACCTGCCCGAGGCTACACGCAGCACGGACTAGGTAGTTTGAATTAAAGCTCCTAATTCAAACTACTGTTACTCCTCCTGCAATGAGAGACTGCACTGCCAACTCAGCAGGGACTCTGCCTGAAACACGTTGAGCTCCCTGGAAGGATAACCCTCCACCCTGGGCCGCTTCCTAACACCTCAGGGACGCGGTGCAGTCCTCAGTGTGGCTCGGCGTACCCAACCCTTGGGGCCGCCCCTTCCCCTCTGGTCGGGGTGGTCTCTGGGGCTGCCGCTGTGGCAGCTGCTGCCGGAGTTGCTGCTCTGAAGGCAGTTGCAAAGACCAGGATTGCTCAGGAGCTCTGACCCGAGCTCCCTCCCTGCTTGCCATTTCCCCTGACTGAGCTGTACCAAGGCCGTTTATTTAGTTACAGGCTCCTAACTGTCAGTGTGGTCAAACACTGGAATAAATTGCCCAGGGAGGTTGTGGAATCCCCATCTCTGAAGATATTGAAGAGTAGGTTAGATAAATGTCTATCAGGGATGGTCTAGACAGTATTTGGTCCTGTCATAAGGGCAGGGGACTAGAATTGATGACCTTTTGAGATCCCTTCCTGTCCTAGTAGTCTATGATTCTGTGATTAAATAATATGTTTTTGTAGCCATAGTTTAACTTCTCTGTCAGTGGTTGTAGGACTGCCGAAAGAAGGAGACAGAGAGTTCAGGAGTGAGTCACAGACGTTAAACTATTTTTTGGGGTGCCCTCCAGCCTCCTAGACTGCCCACTGCAACGAGACTTTGTGTCTCAGCAGTTGAAGACTTGGGTGTAACACACACGCACACACTGCCCTGACCGTCGGCTGACTACCCAGAACCCAAATAGGAAAAAGCTGCTATTGATAGTTTCATCATTTAAAGAGATTGGACTTGTGGGTGGACCTGATCCTAGATTTTGCTCCTTAGTCTTTCACCATGAAACATAGAGGCCAACCATTACTGACTCCGCTTCCATTTGCTGGAGTGTCCTCATGAAACCTGTCAGGGCTCTGTACTAGAACAACATCATTCTAGAAACAATCAAGGTCTGAGAGTGAAAGAGATCACTACTCTTAGGGTACGTCTAGACTACATGCTTCTTTTGAAAGAAGCTTTTTTGAAAGAATCTTTCAAAAAAGCTTCTTTTGTAAGAGAGCATCCAAACTACATAAAGTGGACCAAAAAAGCAATCTACTTTTTCGAAAGAGAGCATCCAGACTGCCTGGATGCTCTGTCGAAAAAAAGGCACCTGGAACCACTTCTGGCAGGGCATGGGGGCAGCATTTACTTCCGGGTGTTGCTGCATGAGCCTTGCAGAGATGTGTGCTTAAAGGGACCCTCTCCATCCCCAGACAGCCATTTCTCTGCTTCTGCTGCTGGCTTGCCTACCTCTCAGAGGGACAGCAAAGCTTCTGCAGTGCATGCTCTGGTTGCCCAGCTTTCTTGGACACCACAGGAGTTTGGTTTTGTGTTGGTTTTTCTGGTTTTTAATCTTTTTTTGCCATGGAGCCGGAGATGCCCCTGGCCAGACAATGACCCCACACTGTCATGCTGCAAATTCTGCTGCATCTTCATGACACTGTCATGATGCTCCTGCTCCATCTGGACACAGAACCCAGCCTTGAGCCCCTTGCCCAGGGTGCAGGACCAATGTCCTTCCCACTGAACTTCTTCTTGGATAGGCAATTTTGGAAGCTGGACATCATTTCTGACTGGTGGGACCGGTTCATCCTGGAATGGTGGGATGACCAGCATTGGCTCCGAAACGTCTGTATGTGGAAGGCCAGATTCCAGGAGCTATGTGCCTGGCTCCCCCCTGCCCTCCAATGCCAGGACACCCACTTGTGGCCTGCCATCCCCCTGGAGAAGTGGGTCGCTATTGCCCTGTGGAAGCTGGCCACCCCTGACAGCTACCACTTGGTGGGACACCAGTTTGGCATGGGGAGGTCTATTATCAGGGCCGTCTTGATGGATGTAAGTCACTCTTGGGGGACAATCCCTGCAGGGTGGGGGAGCTGGAAAAGGGGAACTGTGAGGGAAAGGGCAGAGAGAGTGGGGGCTGGCCACCTGAGGGGTGAGGAGAGGAAGGAGAGGGAGCACCTGTTTTGTGTGTTTCTATTTGTCTCTTTCTGCAGGTGGTGATGGCCATCAATTCGGAGCTGCTGCATAGGACTGTCTGCCTCGGGGACCTGGACACCATGGTGGCCAGATTTGTTGGGCTAAGATTCCTGAACTGTGGAGGAGTGCTCGATGGGATTCACATCCCAGTCCACATGCTGCCCCCATCGAGCAGCCCAGGACATTAACAGAAAGGGCTACTTCTCAATGGTGCTGCAGGCTCTGGGTGACCACCGGAGACAGTTTACGGACATTTATGTTGGGTAGGTGGGCCGAGCACATGATGCCCGCATCTTCAGGAACTCCTACCTGTACAGCAGGCTGCAGGCTGGAATATTCTTCCTACAGCGGAACTTTGCATTTGGGGACGTGCAGATGCCAATGTGCATAGTGGCCTATGTGGCCTACCCTCTGATGCCATGGCTCATGAAGCCCTACACTAGCCACCTGGATGTGAACAGGGAACAATTTAATGCACACCTGAACTGGGCTCGCTTACAGACTGAATGCACCTTCAGGCATCTGAAGGGGAGGTTTAGGTGCTTGCTCACTTGCCTCGACATGGGGGAACGCAACATCTCCGAGGTGGTGGCCACGTGTTGCGTACTCCACAACATGGTGGAGAGGAAAAGGGAGGCCTTCCAAGGTGGGATACATGGGCTGTTGGCAAGGGGAGGCAGTTCGAGCAGCCCCAGACAGCTGCCATCCGCCAGGCCCACCAGGCTGGAATGCGCATCTGGGAAGCCCTGAGGGAGAGATTCGCAGAAGGAGCCCAATGTCTCTTCTCAGGGCCTCCCCAATAGGGGCTTGGACCTGGCACCCCAATATATTCCTCTCCCCCCCCCCCCACAACCCATCCTTGCCCCAATTTCTGGACAGTAAACAAAGACACCAGGTTTTCTTTGAAATATAAACTGTGTATGAAATAACAAGCAAACTGTATTGAATGACAAGCAATAACAAAAGGACAGTATTGTTTTCAAACAGTGTTGTCTTAAATTTACAAATGTTTATTTTACTAGGGTGGAGGGGGGGCTCTAAATCTGGAGTGGGGAGGGGGGCTGTAAACCTGTAGGGGGAGAGAGGAGGAAGGCTTAGGGCTGAGGGCGTTGCCTTGACCACAAGGTCTTGCTGCCTCGGGTCTGGGAACCTTGACAGAATAGGGATTGGGTGGGGCCTGGGACAGTAGGGATGGCAGGGAATGAGGGAGGACAGAGGGTGAGGGGGAGCAGGAGGGAAGGGGGCAATGGAGGGGAAGAGGGAGCTGGGGGGCAGGAGGAACAGCAACAGTGACAGGACCTGGGAAGGCCACAACCTCCCTCATTGTGGCACAGATTGTTGTGTGCTGCTGGACAAGCTCCTCCAGCAAGAGGTCATGCCACACAGATTCTGTCCGCATCCTCTTGGCTATGGTGTCTTTAAGTTCTTGGAGGATCCTAATGTGCTGACACGAGGTTATGGTAGATGCACCAGTGCCTGTGGATTCCATGGACCTGGCTGGGTGGTGGGGCAGGTGTCGCTCGACCGTCAGGGCCGGCTGGTCCGGCTGTGGAGGACAAGAGGGAGAAGTGGTCAGTCATGCATGCACACACTGTCTCTGCCTGTGAGCAGTGAGTACCTGTCCTTGGAACTGGGGACACCATTGTTCTGACAGCAAGCCCAGCCTCACGGGGCCCTGAGGTGCCCAGGGCAACATCCTGCCTCCCCCCCACCATGGCCAAGCATCCCTGGGAAGTGTCCAGCCACAGTGGGTTCCCAGGTATCTGAGAGGGGCCTGGAGTAGGCCTTCCCCCCGTACACCTGCATGTGGCAACACTGGGGGGGTGTCTAGACTACAGGGTTTTGTCGACAAAAGTGGACTTTTGTCGACAAAACTATACCTGTGTCCACACTGCCTTTGAGTTATGTCAACATAATGTCGAAAAAACTCAAAGTAGGAATAAGAGATCTCCGGAAAAGGACTTTTCTAAAAGCCGGAAAAAAGCGGCGGACATTTTTATTTAAATGCCGCGGGGGATATTTAAGTCCCCCGCGGATTTCCCTATTACGACCTGTGAAATTAGCATGCCCCTTTCAGAAAAGGGGCCAATGTAGACGTAGCCATGGAGACGGGGCACCACCCAGGATCCTGTCCAGCTTCTCATAATGAGCACAATAGTGAAGGGCTTCCCTGGAGAGGGAGCTGTGCTCATGGGTTATTGCATATCCCATGAGGTCAGAGGGCTGGACTTGGTGACCTCTCACGGTCCCTTGTAGTTCTAGTGTTCTATGACTTTATGAAAACAAGCTATTCCAGGGTAGTTATTCCAAAATAGCTTATTTCCTAATTGCACGTTTAAACTGCAGGGAAGCCTCAAAAGTAGTTTGAGGTAGGCTTCCCTAATGTGGATGAGCTATCTTGATTTAGAGCCCCAGGAGGCACTGGGGAGGAAGAATTTAGAATGGGCGTGGTGAGGGGCTATTTCCAAATAGCAGCAGTGGAGTGTCTACACATGCCTTATTTTGAAATAGCTATTTCAGAATAGGCATTATTCCTCATAGAGTGAGATTTACAGATTTCAGAATAAGTTGTCTGTTATTTTGAAATGATGGAATAAGTGTGTAGACACTCGTATTGTTGTCTCCAAATAATGGTGCAGTGTAGAAGCACCCTACATTATCTTAAATGTTTCTTTTCATGCAATGTTTGAGGGCTGCCTGCATAGACTCTGAAGCTTATGGAGCTATTAGTGACACCTGAGGATGTCTCTGTGTGCCTGCAGCTGGCACCAGACCCATGGACACTATGATAGAGTGAAAATGCTCTGATAAGCAGTTTTGTCCTCTGAAGCTGCAAACAATGTATTACAAAATGTATTAGAGGCAAGGCCAGGATAACCCCACTCCTTTCACCTCAGTCTGAATTCTGAGAAGCTCTTACCATTGAAAGATAATGACTTCCTAAAGTCTCCCACCATTTTGAGAACAGCTCTAGAAACTTCAGGGGATAGTTACAGACAGGAGGAAGAAAAAGGCATGGTGTTGACAGCAAAAGAGGAAGTGAAACATAGGACGATCAACTGGTTACCTGAAGTGTTTGTACACTAATGCAAGAAGCCTGGGCAACAAACAGGAAGAACTGGAGGCCCTGGCCCAGACTAAGAAATATGATTTAATTGGGGTAACAGAGACTTCGTGGGATGACTCGCATGACTGGAGCGCTGTCATGGAAGGGTATAGACTGTTCAGGAACAACAGGCAGGGGAGAAAAGGAGGAGGAGTTGCACTATATGTAAGAGAGCACTACGATTGCTCTGAACTCCAGTATAAAGAGGGAGAAAAACCTGTTGAGAGTCTATGGGTTAAGTTTAAAGGAGCAAACAACAGCATTGATGTTGTGGTTGGTGTTTGCTATAGGCCACTGAATCAGGTGGATGAGGTAGATGAGGCTTTTTTCGGACAACTGAGCGAAGCTTCCAGATCACAGGCTCTGGTTCTCGTGGGGGACTTTAATCGCCCTGACATCTGCTGGGAAACCTATACGGCAGTACACAGGCAATCCAGGAAGTTTTTGGAGAATGTTGGGGATAACTTCTTGACACAAGTGCTGAAGGATCCGACCAGGGGCCGTGCACAGCTTGACCTTCTGCTCACAAACAGGGAGGAACTAATAGGGGAAGTGGAGGTGGTTGACAACCTGGGAAGCAGTGATCATGAGATGGTAGATTTCAGGATCCTGACCAAAGGAAGAAAAGAGAGTAGTAAAATACACACCTTGGACTTCAAAAAAGCAGATTTTGACTCCCTCCGAGATCTGATGGGCAGAATCCCCTGGGATGTTAACATGAAGGGGAAATGAGTCCAGGACAGCTGGCAGTATTTTAAAGAAGCCTTCTTGAAGGCACAGAAAGAAACCATCCCGACGTGTAGCAAGAGAGGCAAACATGGTAGGAGACCGAACTGGCTTACAGGGAAAATCCTTGGTGAACTTAAGCACAAAAAGGAAGCTTACAAAGAGTGGAAACTTGGACAAATGACCAGGGAGGAGTTTAAAGGTATAGCTCGAGAATGCCGGGGGGTTATCAGGAAGGTGAAAGCGCAAATGGAATTGTGACTGGCTAAGGATGTGAAGGATAACAAGAAAGGTTTCTACAGGCATGTTAACAAGAAGAAGGTGATCAGAGAGGGTGTGCGGCCCCTAATGGATGAAGGAGGTAACCTAGTGACAGATGATGTGGGGAAAGCTGAAGTACTCAATGCTTTCTTTGCCTCTGTATTCACGGACAAGGTTGGCTCCTGGACTTCTGCGCCAAGTGACACAAGATGGGATGAAGATGGACAGCCTGTGCTGGGTAAAGAACAGGTTAGGAACTATTTAGAAAAGCTAAATGTACATAAATCCATGGGTCCGGACTTAGTGCATCCGAGGGTACTGAGGGAGTTGGCAAATGTCATTGTGGAGCCTTTGGCTATTATCTTTGAAAAGTCGTGGAGATCGGGAGAAATCCCGGATGACTGGAAAAAGGCAAATGTAGTGCCCATCTTCAAAAAAGGGAAGAAGGATGATCCAGGGAACTATAGGCCAGTCAGTCTTACCTCGGTTCCTGGAAAAATCATGGAAGGGATCCTTAAGGCATCCATATTGAGGCACTTGGATGAGAGGAAAGTGATTAGGAATAGTCAGCATGGATTCACAAAGGGCAAGTCATGCCTGACCAATCTGACTAGCTTCTATGATGAGATAACTGGCTCGGTAGACATGGGGAAGTCAGTGGATGTTATATACCTTGACTTTAGCAAGGCTTTTGATATGGTCTCCCACAATATTCTTGCCAGCAAGTTAAGGGAATGTGGATTGGATAAATGGACGGTAAGATGGATAGAAAGATGGCTAGAAGGCCGGGCCCAGCGGGTAGTGATCAACGGTTTGATGTCAGGATGGCGGTCGGTTTCTAGCGGAGTGCCCCTAAGGTTCTGTTCTAGGATCGGTTTTGTTCAATATCTTTATTAATGATCTGGATGAGGGGATGGATTGCACCCTCAGCAAGTTTGCGGATGACACTAAGCTGGGGGGAGAGGTAGATACGCTTAAGGGAAGAGATAGGGTACAGAATGACTTAGACAAATTGGAGGATTGGGCCACAAGAAATCTGATGAGGTTCAACAAGGACAAGTGTAGAGTCCTGCACTTGGGACGGAAGAATCCCAAGCATAGTTACAAGCTGGGGACCAACTGGTTAAGTAGTAGTTCTGCAGAAAAGGATCTGGGGGTTACAGTGGATGAGAAGCTGGATATGAGTCAACAGTGTGCCCTTGTAGCCAAGAAGGCTAATGGCATATTAGGTTACATTAAGAGGAGCATTGCCAACAGATCCAGCGATGTCATCATTCCCCTTTATTCGGCTTTGGTGAGGCCACATCTGGAGTATTGTGTCCAGTTCTGGGCCCCCCACTACAAAAAGGATGTGGACGCATTGGAGAGAGTCCAGCGGAGGGCAACCAAAATGATTAGGGGGCTGGAGCATATGACTTATGAGGAGAAGCTGAGGGACTTGGGTCTGTTTAGTCTGCAGAAGCGAAGAGTGAGGGAGGATTTGATAGCAGCCTTCAACTTCCTGAAGGGAGGTTCCAAAGAGGATGGAGAGAGGCTGTTCTCAGTAGTGACAGATGGCAGAACAAGGAGCAATGGTCTCAAGTTGTGGTGGTAGAGGTCCAGGTTGGCTATTAGGAAAAACTATTTCACTACGAGGGTGGTGAAGCACTGGAATGGGTTACCTAGGGAAGTAGTAGAGTCTCCATCCCTAGAGGTGTTTAAGTCTCGGCTTGACAAAGCCCTGGCTGGGTTGATTTAGATGGAATTGGTCCTGCCTAGAGCAGGGGGCTGGACTTGATGACCTTCTGAGGTCTCTTCCAGTTCTATGATTCTATGATTCTATTATAGAAGCAAAAGACATAGATAGGGGAGAGAAGTTGGGGAGAAGAGATACAGGAAAGGTGAAGGCAAAAATAGAGGGAGGTGAGTGGAAGGAAGATGAATAGGTAAGGATGATGAATTGGAGAGAAAAAAACGAGAGAGGAAGGTCTATAAGAAAATGAATTTCTAATGCTGGTGAAGGAAACCACTACTTGCTGAAAAATTAAAGGAAGGAAAACAATATATAAGAAGTGCCTCATTGCGGTAACTGTTTATTGCAGCTGAGACTGAAGAAATCTTCTCAAGTGAATTATGGGTAACAGGCATGGAAAGCTCTCACCCCCCACACTAGTCTGTCAAACTGCATTGGTTGTATCAGAAAGCTCCTGTTGAGCCCATTTGGTTGATAAACATTCGTATCAAGTAGCAAATATAAATGACTTATGAGGATAATAGTTGAATGTATAATGACACTGTTATATCTAGGATTCCTTTAAGATCTGGGTTATTAAATATTAAATATCAAAGCTGTAAATTATTGTAGCAGCTTTATATAACTAAATTAAATTCAAACAAACCCTAATTTCCTTACTCATTGAGTATAATCCTCTAGGAACATATGCTATTAACTCAGTTACAAATGGCATAGAAATCGTATGACTTCAGCTAAGTTATTTTATATCAAATTCTAATCCAGGGCAGAGTCTTCAGTAAATCTGCAGGGATTTTAATGCTTCTGGAATCACATTGGCTCTGTAGTTGAGAGCTAATTTTTTCCCTACTCCTTTAGCCATTTTCCTGACTCGCTTAATATGCTAGTATATATCATAAACAGCAATTAATTCAATGATGTAGCAGGAGGGTCATTAGAATTTCTGGAAGCCCATCGGTTTCTCCAGCACTCTTTATTCTAGATCAGAAAGATCAATATATTTTTATAATGGTCTATGCTATGGTATAACAAGTGTCAGTTGCTGATATTTACACAATCCCCAAATTTACTAGGCAATATGGGGCCAGATAAGAAGTTGTCCGCCATTTACCTCATTATGAAAATATTGAAGGGGTTCCTTGGTAAAAAGGTGTCTAAAAAGGGGAAAGACCAATTTATATTATCTATCCATCTGAAAGTACTGGTTGAGAGAGAGATTATGCCATGGTGGAGAAGTGTGTGTTACTGTTGTGTGGAAGAGATTTTGGGGTAGCAGTTGATCAAAATCCCTTAGCATGAATGGGGTACAGCTACACTGCAAGTTTATTTCAAAATAAGCTATCCTGGAATAGTTATTCCAAAATAGCTTATTTCGAAATAGCACATCTACACTGCAGGGAAACCTCAAAATTAGTCAGAGGCAGGCTTCCCTAATGTAAACATGCTATAGAGCCCCAGGAGGCACCGGGGAGGAATAATTTAGAATGACCATGGTGAGGGGCTACTTCAAAATAGCAGCAGTGGAGCATCTACACACCCCTTATTTCAAAACACCTATTTCGGAATAGGCATTATTCCTTTTAGAATGAGGTTTACAGATTTCGGAATGTGTCATCTGTTATTTTGAAATTATTTTGAAATAACATAATGGCTGTATACACACTCGCATTGTTATTTCAAAATAACACTATTTTGTTATCTCGAAATAATGGTGCAGTGTAGGTGCACCCTAGGGATAATGCCAAAACTCTAGTGAAGTATTGCCTTAAATAATATTCTTTTAGGACATTTCTGTGCAGTGAGACATGAAGTGCTAATATCAATGAGCTTTTGGAAAACACGGTGGCTACGTCTACACTGGCCCCTTTTCCGGAAGGGGCATGTAAATTTCAGCAGTCGTCGTAGGGAAATCCGCGGGGGATTTAAATATCCCCCGCGGCATTTAAATAAAAATGTCCGCCGCTTTTTTCCGGCTTTTAAAAAAGCCGGAAAAGAGCGTCTAGACTGGCCCCGATCCTCCGGAAAAAGTGCCCTTTTCCGGAGGCTCTTATTCCTACTTCAAAGTATTTTTGAAGTAGGAATAAGAGCCTCCGGAAAAGGGCACTTTTTCCGGAGGATCGGGGCCAGTCTAGACGCTCTTTTCCGGCTTTTTTAAAAGCCGGAAAAAAGCGGCGGACATTTTTATTTAAATGCCGCGGGGGATATTTAAATCCCCCGCGGATTTCCCTATGACGACTAGTGAAATTTACATGCCCCTTCCGGAAAAGGGGCCAGTGTAGACGTAGCCACAGAGGAGAACCAATATTACTGGTGATATTCTTACCTTGTAAAAACAAAAGTGCACTGCAGCTAACAAAAAGCATTTATCTGAGATCTACCTACTTAGCTATTCAGTTGAGCAAAACTTGAAGGACAAAACTATTAATATTACTACAGACACTGAATAACATGACCTTTGGTTGGCTGCATGGTCTCATCTTGGTGACCAGGCACGCAAGCATGGAATTCAACTTTTGGTTTCGATTCAAGCTGCTGAAATCAATCTAGAGTTGAAATCTGTCTGATAAAGGGGAAAAATCATCTAAAAATTAGAATCCCATTGTAAACAGGCTTCTCTTCCTGCTCACTCTAAAGCAAAGTCCATACACTATGGAGAGCCAAAGGAAGAAATTGGCAATGGTTAAACTGAAAACCTTCTCCTGAGGTCTGGCTGTTTCCAGAGTTCCTATTTCGACAGTTCAGCTTGCATGATAGTTCCTTTCCTGCCTCCATATCTACATGAGGTAACATGCTATCTGCCTCATTGGATTTGCAGAATCCAGTTAAATCATTCCTTCAGGACCAATACCTGCTAATGATTTCATGCACATACTACCAGCTTGGACATGCATACAGTGTCCTTGCACAATTTCACTCTTGGCTACTCTGGAGGTTGGGTCTTTTCTTGTAGAAATCCACTTGAGAACATGAACTGATCCCTTCTAGATTCGAAGTGGGAGAGGATACTATTGGCTGGCACTATCTGTGGGCTTTTGTTTGAAATTAATTTCCTCTCTGACTAGTTTTTGTTGACCTCAAAGTCAAATTGCAAAGCCCATCCATTTACTCAGGCATTTCCTGAGTGAGTGGTTTAAGTGGAGGAAGTGGCTTCTTTGTTTTGGTTTAGGAATGAGAATTTTAGTATTACTGGTCTTTCCACCCCTTCCCTCCTCCAATATTAGATATTTATTCTTTCTATCAGACATTTTTTTAAGGGCACCTAGGGACTGGGATGGGCACACGCTATACAACTAACTAAAACAACATTTAAGAGACTTCACGTAGCTTTTGTAAACTGTAAAGCTGTTTCTAATCACATTGCATTCCACCTCTCAAAGCCAAATCATCTGGAGAGCCCCCAAAAAGACTTTTTTGCTGCCACAGTAAAATTTAAGAGAAAAAAGTATCCTTCAGAGTTACAGATTCAAGGATCATTTCAATGAACTAGTGAATATGTTATCAAGGCATGTTATTTATTCAACAATATATGTTGTCTCCTTGTGATCCTTATGGAAATGGTGTGCTTTGCTTTGTTTTTTGGCGGGGGTGTATGTGGGGGAAGGGGTATCAGTTCATGCTTTGCTTTTTTACACTGAAATAATCTGGTGATCTGAATTAACACACACTACTGCTCTGGTAAACATCACAAATTGTTGCAAAAATGTTTGCTAACATCTAGAGGAGCACAGGATATGTAAAATCATCATATAAGCTAAAGAGTCAAATCATTAAGGAGCCCAAATAAACCACAATGTACCCGAGTCTCAGCTTTAATGCTGCCCTTTTACACCCATGTGTCTCAGTTGATATCACTGGAACAACACAATAACGTTTCAGTCTAACATTTAGCTTTCATTTGGAATTTTTTTTGTATGTTATGAAGTGTAAATAAATCCATTTTCTATAACCAAGAAATTTTAGGATGCACAGTGAAGTCACTTTACATACTATTTCTATGGAAGTTCAAGGAATATGCAAAAGCAAAGACTTTACTGGCACAACATTCGGATTTTTGTGTATTTTTCTATTTCTCCCTAATGGCATGAGGTAAGGCTAGAGAGTCAGCCCAGATTTTAGCCTGAGTTATATATATTCTTCCTTTCATTACTTTGTCAGACCATGACAGCTGAAATTATTTTGCTAAAGCAGTATTTATCAGGAAAGAGGGATTTTACAATTCCAACTGCAGAAGCTGATTCATTTAGTAATATTTCCAACATCTTTTGTCCTTTGATATAAATGAAACAGCAGCAGCAAACGGAGAAAAAGGATAAAAGCAAAGGGATGAAAAAAACCTCATCAGATGCAAATCTCTAACTTTTCTAACCACTGTGGAGGTGGAGGATATGAAGGGGAGGGGAAGGAATCCTTTATGTGTCTGTAAGCCCATGAGATCAGCCGGTGCTGTGCAGAGTCCTGCATTGGCCACCACTATAGTTTAAAAGCCTGGTTTTGGTTTTTTTTTAAGAGTTCTCAGGAAGTCTGGGGGAGGGGCGATGCAGTTTTTTTGTTTTAGTGGGCCCCTTTGTCGAGATGGAACAAGAGGAAAGATCTGTCTGCTCGTTTTGCATAGACACATCAGTTATTCCCAGGGAAACTTCCCATCGTCTCTAAAAGGGACTGCGCCGGGGTGAGGGACCAGCTCAGAATGGAGCTGCTAGTGCTGATCAATGCCTTGGTTACACGGCTGCTCTTTGTTTTACACTCTCTGGTCGGGGTCTGGAGGGTGACTGAAGTGAAGAAGGAACCCAAGTACTGGCTGCTAGCATTGCTCAACCTCCTCCTGTGCCTGGAAGCTGGTCTCACCCTCAAGTTTAAGCAAGGCAAAGGCTACAAATGGTGAGCATATCCCTTTGGCTCCTTCGGGTGTCTTTTGGCACTTCTCATAGACACTTCTTGTCTCGATGTAGCTAGGTTTTATTTTATCTCAGAGCTGAGGCTCACTTTAGCTCTGCCATATAAGCTGCTCTGACTGTCTTTGTTGGGATTTGGAGGATTTTTCATCAACTACTGCAATGGGTTTACAGGTGAGATTTTGTGGGGCAGAACAGTTCTGAACAAGAACTTTTAAAATGGGTAGTTTTGCATCAGGCTATTTGGAAATCAAATTTTTGTCAGGAAACACATTAAAAACTCAGAGTTTCATGCAAGGCATTTTTGTTCTACTGCTGATGGATCTACAGTGCTGAAATCACTAGGAAGAAAAGCTACATAATAACCCCTTTCAGGTTTTGCTACAGTCTGTACAGACAGGAAATCTGTGCTCTTTTTGAGTAACAGCTTGTCAGGTAGCAGCTGGGCAAGGGGCAGAAATCCTGGAAAAAGCAGGCTGCTCTGTGCCACAGTACCAGGACTTCCTCCTGCTAATCAGTTCTGGCAGCAACAATGGTCACCCTGATGTGACAATATTTTAGAAATGTATGTCTGCCTGTCCATCTGTGAGTCTGTTTGTTCAAGAACTCCTCCTAAATGGTAAGAGCTAGGACCACCAAATTTGGGATGCAGCTTCGTCTTCTCCTAACTTATAGCAAGGTCAGAGTTTGGTTGTGGCAGGACAATGGGATGTGCCTGGAATGAGACTGTTTCATGTAAAACTGAAAGGGAGGGGTCTGGTACAAGGGAGTTATACTGTGGAATGACCATGGGGCAGCAAGTGCTTCAGCAGGAAACCATGGCTGGCAACAGCCAATACCCCGGCCTGCCCCAGAGAGCACCCAGTGTGTCCCCCCTTCCCTGGGCTGGCCCGAGGGGAGCACTGGTGAGCAGCCTGTGTGGCCCCTCTACCCCCAGGCTGTCCCAGAGGCAAAACTGGTAGCCAAGGTGTGCTACCCACTTCCCCCAGGCCAGACCTTCTCCTCCCCCAAGGATGGCCCCAGGGAAAAGCTGACAGCTAGGGTGAATGTGCCCCCTGGCTGGCACTGGGAAGAAGCCAGTGGCTGGGGTGCATGTCTCCCCCTGGCTGGCACTAGGAAGAAGCCAGTGGCGAAGGTGCGCAGCCCTGTCCCTGCCCCAGGCTGAACCTGGGCAACATCAGGTAAGTTTTCTAGTCCACAGATATAGATGTGCATAAGCCACTTGCATGATAAGATGTGGATCTGGCTCACTATTTTAATTTTGGAAAAGTCTGACGTTAAATATGGGAGCTACTACACTGAAAATATTTCTCAATACGTAAGTGTGGATAAGAGACAAAATAAATAGCAGTTTGCCCTAGCGCAAGGTTTTACACATATCTAAAAAGTACCCAAATGGGATGACTTTGCTTCTGTCCATATCCCATGTGATTCATTAACTAAACAGAGAGCCAAATCAGCTGCTCTCTGTAAGCAGATACAAGAGTTTTGTATCTGCCAATATTATGGATCTTCTTTTTGTAGACTCTCAAGGCACATATCACTGAAGGGTAAATCCACAGGTAAAAAATGAAAGCTATTTTATAATAATAAACACTGACACCATTGTGTGAAACATGCTATAAAAGTACAAGGTGTTATTGTAAGGCAAGCCACTAACTTTTCAGTCTAAACTCAAATAACCCTCATAGCACTACCAGGTCTTTCAGTTTTTAAATAATGCAGTGTTTAGTGATTACAGATATCAAAATACACATTCATTATGTAGAAACAGTATAGGAACATCCCATTTTTGTCAACACCAGAAGCTATGCATGGAAAGGAAATTTCACATGTCTGTTTTCAGAAAATTCAAAGAATAACGTTAGCTGTGCAATTCAGTTTGCATTCAACAGAAGTGTGTGAAAAGTCTTGGGGAAAACAAATTTACTCAGGAGATAGAGCAATCCTGCAGAAATGTTTTAAAATTAACTAGGCCAATTCTGCACTCTGCCTTGACTGGGAGTAAAATCAGACCTGATAAGGTGTTTACACACTTATGGATAATGAGTAAAATGTGTAGGTTCACTTAATTGAGCTCAAAACCTAAACCCGACTGATGTTTTTCCCTGTAAGTTCAGTTTGTGCCTTCCAAATGGGATAAACTCCTATATCACTAAGGCACTTTTGAAATTGTTGTCCAACATCTTAGTCTGAAATATATTTACAGGAAGTTGAACTGCTACTTTAATAGATTAATGATTCTGCAAGAAGGTTAAGAACATTTTTGTAATGCTTGAGATGGATTTTTACAAGTTTGCTATTAAAATCCCACCTGACAAAACCGGATACCATCGCTGCCATTTCCAAGCTATTCTCACTGCTAGAGGGCAGCCCACCAGATCAATGTGAAGGCATAGTAGGGAGGTTCCTGGATAAAGCTTGCATATATCGTCTTCATGCCCTACATGGTCAGTGAAGAGAAAAGAGACATTGATCTCCAGGGCTGTTAGCCATTTACACCGTTCCACAAAGCACTAAATTCAGCATATATTTTTTAAATCAGCTATTGTAGAGTATTTGTAACAACTAGTCCACCATATTCAATGAGTATACGCAAGGTATCCGCACTCAGTCTTTTTAAAATTCTACACACATTCTAACATCCTCGTCTGTCTTCTCAGTAGGGTTGTATCAGGGATGAGCATGGGAAAACTTTGAAACAAGAAAGGAAGCCTTGGCAAAATGTTCATTTTGATCATGGCTACTTTTTCCCACAAAGACATGACATTCCTTCCTCCCCTCTCCCCACTCCAGACCTCTTAATTTGCTCAAGTCATGGATCTCAAAAAGGGGATCCTCAGGATCTCTTCTGAGATTTGAATTCCCAGATATCTTTTAAAATGTTGCCCACTCGTACCCAAATATTTTTGGGGTGTGAGTTTTCAGTTGGAAAAATTTATAGCAAGCATTTTTCTCAACTTTCTAGAAAAAAAATCTTTTATATAGACTGCTCCATGAAGAGAAGTGTCAGTGTTTGATCAATTAGGAAACTCTATATAACACTTAAATCAATCTTTGCAGACCTCTTTCCTAACAGAAACCTGGTCCATCTATGGCACACTGCTAAAAGGATCTAGAAAAGCCAAGTGACGCCGGAGAAATAGGGTTTGATTTAGAAAAGAGGACCAGCAGTTTCAGTCTTTAAGAAACTGTTTCAGTGCTTCCTGACACCAGTCAGGTTACAAAATAGAGATATTAAATGGGGATAAATGTTGAAGAAATGTTTGGTGAAAGAGGAACTCTTATGAAATATGGTGGAATGTTCAATCATTAGAGAGTATTGGGATGCAGTCCATAATCATAGATCACAGATTGCTGTAACTTTGGCTATCTCTAGACTACATTCCTTTTTCGGTAAAGGGATGTAAATTAGTCACATTGATATTGCAAATGAAGTTGGGATTTATATTTTCCATTATGCAAATTAAATTCATTATGCAAATTAATTTAATTAATACAGCCTTGAGAAAGGACATGCCAAGAGATCTGATTTGCATAATGGTGGCTGCCACTTTTTTTCAAAATGGGGCTTTTTTGAAAAAATCCCCAAAACAGCAGTTTAGACGGGCATATTTTGAAAATAAAAATGAGGTGTACAGGATCTTTCGAAAAAGGGTTTTATTTTCGAAAGATTCCCATCTAAACTGACAGGGATTTTTTTCGAAAAAGCCCCATTTCGAAAAAAAGCGGCAGGCGCCATTATGCATATGAAGCGCAAGATATTTAAATCCCAGCTTCATTTGCAATATCGATGTGCCTAAATTACATCCCTTTACTGAAAAAGGGATGTAGTCTAGATGTACCCTTTTATTACCAAATGATCCTTTGGTGATATTTCCTAGAATAAATTATCACAAAAAAGGAAATGAATAACTGAAAAATAAAGAAAAATACTCCAACCATAGTGGGATGGTCCATAATATATGGGAAGTGATTGTTATTGAAAAAATTTAACACACTAATTCTATACCTAGCAAAATAGACAGAGGCCAAACGGATATTAGCTATTTGGCTGCCTTTGGAGATTAACACACTTTGAATAATAGACAAAGTGCATTCATGAAAAAAGAACCCTTGGCATTCTTGTCCAATAACGTTTGATAGACATGCCTGATCTGTTAAATATGTATGGCCAGGGATGTCAATGAGTTTAATTAATACAGCCATGAGAAAGGACATACCAAAAGATCTGGTGGCTATAATCATTTATGTCTTTAAAGAAAAGCTCAGAGTCATAATGATTGTTTTCTGATACTTCCTAAGTGTAGCCCCCTTACTAAAGGGGCTTCTGTTTTATTCTGAAAAGACCCAGTGTGCTACAATCCAGACTACAATTCCCATGAACCTGTGGGAAAAACAGGAAGGAAGGACTCTGGTGTGAGAGCGGAGTGCTCTCTTTCCATGTGCATGAAGAAGAGGCCTAGCAGTCTGGCACTCTGCTTAGAGTTTGGAACCAAAGGGAGAGCCAGGCTGCTGCCAAGGACATTGATCCAGTTCAGGGGCTGTTGGATGCAGCTTCTAGATGCCTGTTGGAACTGGGTTTTAGCAGGCTGCTTCCAATAGGCACAGCATGAGGCAGTAAGTTTTGGGCCTTGTTGGAAAGTGCTGCCTGGGACAGAGCTGCTGTCTAGCCTGGACCAAATCTCCACTACAGCTGCAACATCAGCACGCCAAGGCAAACAAGAGTCTGGGACTGTGAGTCTAGGGGTGTGCACGCTCTGGGGTGCGGTCACAATTAGTACAAATGGTAGCTGTATAAGCTTCAATTATTGATATGTGTTTTGTTAATGCTATTCATTTCTAATTCTGTTAATCCCTGTTTATTTAAGTAAAGATTGTTTATTTTAAAGTATTCCATTAGATGTATATGATTTGTAGTTGTTGTTTTGGATCCATATGGGTATGTTTACACTACAGCGCTAATTCGAACTAACTTAGTTCGAATTAGTTAATCCGAACTAAGCTAATTCGAACTAACGCATCTAGACTAAAAAACTAGTTCTAATTAGCGTTTTGCTAATTCAAACTAGCATGTCCACACAGAGTGGACCCTGAACCGGGGTTAAGGATGGCCGGAAGCAGTGCCGGCAGGGCATCAGATGAGGACTTAGAGCGTGGAGCTGCTGTCTCAGGCTAGCCGAGGGCTGTGCTTAAAGGGACCCGACCCCCAGCCCGGACAGACAGTTCTCAGGGGTGCCCCGCTTGGAAAGCAGTCCTGGCTTGGATTGCCCAGAGTACCCACAGTGGGCACATCTCAGCACTCAGCCATCAGACCGGCTGCACTTGCCGCAGGCTGCCATCTGCGGAGAGGGGGCAATTGGGGGACTGCAGGAGAGCTTCCACCCCCAGAAGCCCACAGAGCCAGCCCAGTCCTCCCCATCGGGGGCTCGTACCCCATTCCTCCCTCATCTCCTTCCACTTACCCCTCCCTAGCCCCTCTTCCTGATGTACAAAATAAAGGACAATTGTGTTCAAAAATAGAATCTCTCTTTATTGAACAAAACTGGGGGAGACTGGGAAAAGGAGGTGGGAGAGGGGAGGAGAGAGGGTGGGAGAGGGGAGGGCAACTAAAATGATCAGGGGTTTGGAACAGGTCCCATATGAAGAGAGGTTAAAGAGACTGGGACTTTTCAGCTTACAAAAGAGGAGACTGAGGGGGGATATGATAGAGGTCTATAAAAGCATGAGTGGGGTAGAGAGGGTGCATACAGAAAAGTTCTTCATCAGTTCCCATAATAGAAGGGCTAGAGGACACCAAAGGAAAGGAATGGGTAGCAGGCTTCAAACTAATAACAGAAAGTTCTTCTTCACAAAGCAAATAGTCAACCTGTGGAACTCCTTGCTGCAGGAGGCTGTGAAGGCTACAACTAGAACAGTTTAAAGAGAAGTGAGATCAAGTCATGGAGGTTGGGTCCATGGAGTGGTATTAGCCAGGGAGTAGGAGTGGTGTCCCTGCCCAAAGTTTGTGGAAGGCTGGAGAGGGATGGCACGAGACAAATGGCTTGGTCACTGTCTTTGGTCCATCCCCTCCAGGGTCCCGCTGTCGGCAGACAGGCTACTGGGCTAGATGGACCTTTGGTCTGAGCCAGTACGGCCATTCTAAGCTCAGGGCTCAGGGTCGGGGGTCTCAGTGGACCACCTTGATTTTCATGCAAACCTGCTCCTGGGTGGCCAGGCTGGCAGCTCTCCTGCCCTAGACAGCCACTTTCCTGTGCCTAGTGCGGAGGTTGTGGATGAGGTCCATGATGTCTGCACTGGACCAGGCGGGTGCCCGCCTTTTGCGGTCCTGGGCAAGCTCCCGGGAGCCGCCAGCCTGGTCCCAGGAAGAGGGGGAGGGCTGGGGGTCATTGGGTGGGTGGCTCGATCCGTGCCAGGTGCAGGGTCTGCTGGCTGGGTGCTGGCAGGCTTGCACCTGGCACGGGCACCGTAGCCAGCCTGTGCCCCTTTAAGGGGTCCGGGGCTGGGAGGGGGGCAGACGAGTTTCCCTGGTGTTGGCCAGAGTGGCCACCAGGGAAAGCTGGGGAGGGCTAGCCTCCCACTAGTTCGAGTTAAGGGGCTACACACCCCTTAATTCGAACTAGTAAGTTCGAACTAGGCTTAGTCCTCGTACAATGAGGTTTACCTAGTTCGAACTAAGCGCTCCGCTAGTTCGAATTAAGTTCGAACTAGCAGAGCGCTAGTGTAGCGCCTATCAAAGTTAATTCGAACTAACGTCTGTTAGTTCGATTTAACTTTGTAGTGTAGACATACCCTATTATAGCTGGAATGAGTATATTCCTGGAGGCTCTCAAGGCACA
The DNA here is from genome assembly GCF_052426305.1 of Pelodiscus sinensis. NCBI lineage: Eukaryota > Metazoa > Chordata > Testudines > Trionychidae > Pelodiscus > Pelodiscus sinensis. The sequence continues at coordinate 22,583,399 of NC_143059.1, read as the reverse complement.
CCAGCGAGTGTGTACAAGGCCAGCCAGGTGGAGGCACCGCCATTTTACATTCATTGCCAGCAAGGGACTGCAGCAAGGGGGTGGATAGGGCTTTCCCCAACTAAACACCATCACCACTGGGGCACTCGGGATCTCTTTTGGATTAAAACATCAGGCACCCAGGCACACCTGTGAGTGTGACCTGCTCCCCAGTAACCCGGGGGGGAGGGAAGAAAGGGGGGTTACATAAGTGAATAAATTCCATTTTACTGGGTATTTTCCTTCATTGTATTTCACAGAAGCATAAAAATTAGATGAGTAAAAGAATATTTGCTTATGTATATACATTTTTAAGAATATAAAAAGAATCTATCCCAGAAACAGCTGGTGCTAACATAATTGCACCATAAACTAGCAACAATCAGCTAATCTAGTGTAACCACTGGCCATTGTAGGATTGTTTTTTCCCTGGGGTTGATGGAATTAGCTTTATTCTGAAAATGGTATAAGAAAAAACCCACTGGTACCTTTCTATTCACATTTGTGACCAGGCGGGTCCTGGTCAATTTATTAATCCCCTTTTTACATAGTCTCTCATGTCCTTCCACCTCACCCAAAACCGGTGTCTCCTGAGTCTTTTTACCAGTCTTTGGCTCAGTTAGCAGCACCGGTTCTCTCTCCACTGCCAGAAGCAACAGTTCACCTATTTGAAGACACAGGAGAGTGGGCGGGCCAAGCACTTTTCCCCCCACCTTTTCATTTATGCACACCCTATCCGTGGTCCCACAAAGTCGCAAGACCTCCTCGTCAACCTACTCCTGGCTCTAGCAAAGGTCGCCATCTATAATACCAGGAGTAAGATGTTGGACGAGGGGATTCTCTGCGACTGTGTGGCCTATTTCCGTTCCTCCCTTATGTCACGAATCCGGGCAGAGTTCCTCTGGGCGGCGTCCACTGGCTCCATCGACAGCTTTGAGGAGCAGTGGGCGCTGTCCGGGGTTCTCTGCTCGGTGTCCCCACCCAGTTCCCTAGTTATAAACCTTTAGCCCACACTCCTTGTCCCTTTTGTCATTATTTGTCCCAAGTAATTAATTGAACCACGGGTCCAGTTGTCCCTCCCGCAAGGCTGGGGGAGGGGCTTTTAGAGCCTCTTTCGAAAGAGCGCGTCTAGACTACAATGCGCGGATCGAAAGATCGATCCGCTTTTTCGAAAAAGAGCGTCCAGACTGCTGGACGCTCTTTCGAAATTGAAAGCCACCTGGAACTGCTTCTGCCAGGGCATGGGGGCAGCATTTCCTTCCGGGTGCTGCCTGCCTGCCCTTTGCAGAGACGCGTGGTTAAAGGGACGCCCCTGAACACCCGTTGCTCTGCTCCTGCAGCTGCCTTTGCTGTCCCTCGAGGAAGTAAGCAAGGCATTGCAGTGCTGGTTTGGAGTGCTCAGCTTCCTGGGACACCCCAGCAGCTTTTTTCTTTTGAGGTTTTTCTGCTTTCAGACCCTTTTTTTTTGGCATGGAGCCAGAGCTGCCCCTGGGCAGGCGATGGCCCCACACCACCATACTGCAGCTGTTGCTGCATCTTCATGACACTGTCATGAGGCTACTTCCCGAGCTGCTCCCAGACCAGAGGTACGAGGGGCTCCTCCGTCAAGCAGCCGCACTGCCCTTGCCTCCAAACTTTTTTGTGGACAGGCGTGCTTGGAGGTTTGACACCAGCTCTGACTGGTGGGACCGGCTCGTGATGGAGATCTGGGATGACCAAGACTGGCTACGGAACTTCCGGATGAGAAAGACCACTTTCCAGGAGCTGTGTACCTGGCTCGCCCCTGCTCTGCAACGGCAAGACACCCACCTGCGGCCCGCCATCCCCCTGGAAAAGAGGGTCGCCATTGCCCTCTGGAAGCTGGCAACCCCCGACAGCTACCGCTCCGTGGGACACCAATTTGGCGTGGGGAGATCTACTGTCGGGGCAGTCTTGATGGAGGTAAGTCATTGTCTGGGGACAGTCACAGTTTGGGGTGGGGGGAAGGGAGACTGTCAGGAAGGGCCAAGTGGAGTGGGAGTGGGAGGGAGCTCCTCCACTCACCCTGAATTGTGTGTGGGGGGGGGGGTTCTGAGGAGGGGATTCCCGGGCTGTTTGAGAGGGAAGGTGGGCGGTGGGTTCTCCTCCTAAGAGATAAGGCACCCCTTCTAACATTTTGTTGTCTGTCTCGTTCTGCAGGTGGTGAGGGCCATCAATTCGGAGCTGCTCAACAGGCTCATCTGTCTACCAGATCTGGACAGCGTCATGGCCGGCTTTGCTGCCCTCGGCTTCCCGAATTGCGGAGGAGCGCTCAATGGGACACACATTCCAATCCGTGCACCGCCCCATCGAGCAGCCCAATTCATCAACAGAAAGGGCTACTTTTCTATGGTCCTCCAGGCCCTGGTCGACCATCGTGGCCAGTTTTCGGACATTTGTGTTGGGTGGTCAGGGCGGGCACACAATGCCCGCATCTTCAGAAACTCGTACCTCTACCGGAGGCTTCAGGCAGGAACATTTTTCCCCCATCGCCAGTTTGCGGTTGGGGATGTGCACATGCCGGTGTGCATAGTGGGTGATGCCGCCTATCCCCTGATGCCGTGGCTGATGAAGCCCTACACCGGCCACCTGGATGCGAGCAAGGAGCAGTTTAATGCTCACCTTAACCGGGCTCGCAACCAGGTGGAATGTGTGTTTGGCCGTTTAAAAGGCAGATTCCGGTGCTTGCTCACACACCTCGACATGGGGGAGAGCAACATCCCTGAGGTGGTGGCCGCGTGTTGCGTCCTCCATAACCTCATGGAGAGGAAAGGGGAGGCCTTCCTACCAGGGTGGGGTAGAGCTGCTGATGGCCAGGAGAGGCTCTTTGCCCAGCCCCGGACAGCTGCCATCCGCCAGGCTCACCGGTCTGTTGTTGGCATCCGGGAGGCCCTCCGGGAGCAATTCTCCAGTGGAGGCCACTGAGACTGAGTGTACTGAGGGGCTTCTGCCTGGGGACTGGGCTCTGGCCCAATAGAAGCTTCCCTCCACAACCCATCTCCTGACCCTGTTTGGACACATCAGTTACACCAGGGTGTGTTTCAAAATAAAATGATCTGTTTACTTTTTGTACATATTATCAAACAATAGTATAAATGTTGCAAACATAACAAAAAAAATTTTCATTTTTGTTGTTGACAAAACTATTTACAATAAAGAAACATTTTGTTGAACCCTTTGTTTAACTGGGGTGATGGGGGTGCTTGAAACCTGGAGGGGGGAAGGGGACTGGAAACTTGGAGGGGGGAAGGGGACTGGAAACTTGGAGGGGGGAAGGGGATCAGGTTGCACGGGGCTTGCCAGATTTCCCTCTCCTGCCTGGGCCTCGTGTTTGGGGTGCTCCACGGCTGCGGGATCGGGTGGTGCACCTGTCGGTTGGCTGGCTGGGGTGCTCTTGGGACGTGGAAGCCTGGGGGAGAGGAGATCCAGGGGGAGAGAGGGGCTGGGGAACTGTGGGGGCTGGGGGAGAGGGAGGTCCAAGGGGGGAAAGGGATGCTGTTGTGGAAGGGGGGTTTGGTGGGGTGGGGTCATGGGGTGCTGGAGGAGCAGGACCAGGCACAGGAGCAGGCAAGCCGCTGACCTCCCTCAGAGTGGCGCACAGGACCGTGCGCTGCAGGACCAGCTCGTCCATGAGCCGGTCACGCCAGCGATCCTCTGCCTCCGCCCTCTCTCTGAGGATGGAGTTCAGCTCCTGCACGGCCTCAATGTGCTGCCTCAGGATGTGCGCATAGACACGCCTGTGTCTGCGGCTCCCATGTCTCCGAGGTGGAGATGGAGGTGGGGCTGGGGTGCTGCGGCCCTCTTCCACGGCTGGTCCGGCTGTGGAGGAAAAGAAGAAGACACAATCAGTCCTATAAACTGGACTCTGTAGCACTTACAATACTAACAGGATGGTTTATTAGGGGATGAGCTTTCCTGGGCCAGACCCACTTCCTCAGATCAGAGTAACACGGCTACATTTCTATCACAATCAGTCATGTGTGCAACAGCTGTCCAAAAGGCCATGCCCTCTCCCTGAGACAGGGGAATCAGACATTCTGAAGGTCACACTGTGTGTGTGTGTGTGTGTGTGTGTGTGTGTGTGTGATCTGGGCATCAGCCTGAGCATGACAGGTTTCCCTTGTGCATCACCCCCACTGTGCACCCACCTACCTCCCCCTCCCGGGTGTGACACAACCTCACTGTACTCACCTGCTGCTTCCTCTCCTGCGCCAGATGATGCCTGGGAGGCCTCAGAGGTCTGGGTGACTGGCTCCAGGGTGAGGGTCGCCGTCTCCTCGCTGTCCTCCTCCTCTGGGCCCATGTCCCCATCTCCAGACTGCTGTAGCTCCCGCTCTGGAGCGTCCACCACCGGGTCTGCCAGTCCGGACTGCACGAACCTCCGTGGTGTGCGTGCTTCTGCACTGCCACCCAGGATCTGGTCCAGCTCGGGATAGTAGGGGCAGTACTGGGGGGCTGCCCCAGAACGGGAGCTCTCCTCCCTGGCCTTAATGTACCCCTGGCGCAGCTCTTTGACCTTGGAGCGCACCTGGTCCTGGGTGTGGGGTTAGTGGCCCTTCTGGGCCAGGGCTTCAGCCATGCGGCCATAAATGTCAGCGTTTCGCCGCCGGCTTTTGAGGGCCTGTAAGGCCTCCTCCTCTCCCCACAGCTCCAACAGGCTCTTTATCTCTGCGCCAGACCAGGATGGTGCCCGGCGCTTGGAGCCCTTGGCTGGGTCCCCAGAAGGCTCGGTGGAAGGGCCAGGACGGTCTTGGGGCTGGGACATGCTGCAGCAAAGTAGCCGTGTGCTCTGGCTCCTTGTCTGCAACAAGTGTCTGTGAGGGTGCCTGTCCCTTTAAGGAATGGCTGCAGCCAGGAACCACAGACGTGCAACCCATGGCCCAGATTGTCCACCAGGGCTTCTTCCTGGAGGCCAATTCTTTCGAAAGCAAGGGCTCCCCCCGTCCACACTCACGTTCTTTCGACGGATCTCCCTCGAAAAAGGTGTTCTTCCTCGTAAAATTAGGTGTACAGCCGTCGAAAGAAAAGCCGCATTCTTTCGATTTACTTTCGAAAGAACGCGGCTTGAGTCTGGACGCAGGGGAAGTTCTTTCGAAAAAAGGCTACTTTTTTCGAAAGAACCCCTGAGTCTGGACACGGCCTACGTGAAAGATAAAGCAGAAAGATCCACAACAGACAAGGTTATAAAGCTTCCAGTATTAATGACGTGCATATTGGGCTAGTATCTCTATAAACAGTTTCAGTTCATGTTGAAGGATCCCTGGGGGAGGAAACATTTGTTTTGGTTCAGGATGCTTCAACCCTTGTATTTACACATGGATTCTGATCTTAAATGACTTTTACATCTGTGTAGCTGTGGGGCGGCTCCTGACTTACAGGACTGTGAGTTCAGAAACAGGGCCTTCCGCAGGATATTTTTATATATCCTCTTCCACACAGAACTGAGCAGGCAAAATACGTTTTGTTTTTGAAAAAGGTTTTTAAACAAAGCTAAATAGATGGTCTTTGAGAAGTTTACTAGTAAACCCAAACTTGCATAGATTGATTGCATTAGGAATTCAGTGAGAATGGCAGCTGTGAAAGTGTTAGTTGCAGTTACCCCTCTCCTTTATATTCCATATGGCAGAACTGACAAAACACTTGTTAAATGCAGTTCCAATGGAAAGTAACATTCTGAATGTTCCCCTCAGAAAACTGTAGAATACATGTGGTGCTCATACAGTGTTGTAAACTGAGCTATCTTTTCTTTTTCTTCACAGGTTTTCTCCAGCAATATTTTTTTATCTGATTAGCACCGTACCATCCTTATGGCTACTAGAAACTGATCCTGAAACTCAGGTATTTCTTATATACTTGAAGGAGATATCTGAAAACGGATTCTTTCATTTGTGATTATTCTGCTAGGTCTTATTGCCATTCTTCATTCCATTCACTGGTGACTCTATCAATGGCGCTCCAATTCTAGCAACATCTTTTGGCAACATTTGGATTCTAGTTCTAGTTCTACTGTTGATTTCCTGTGATTTTGGGCAAGCCTCAGTTTATCTTTTTAAGAAGTATGCTTATACTTACTCCTTTTTGTGAAACATTGTGTGGCTGTAGATTAAAGGTGCTCTGCTAAGACTAGGTCCTCTTGAGTATGTCTACACTACAGCACTAATTCGAACTAACTTAATTCGAATTAGTTAATTCAAACTAAGCTAATTCGAACTAGTGCATCTAGACCTAAAAACTAATTTGAATTAGTGTTTTGCTAATTCGAACTAGCATGTCCACATTGAGTGGACCCTGAACCAAAGTTAAGGCTGGCCGGAACAAGTGCCGGCAGGGCATCAGGTTAGGACTTAGTGTGTGGGGCTGCTGCCTCAGGCTAGCCAAGGGCTGTGCTTAAAGGGACCCGACCCCCACCCCGGACAGACAGTTCTCAGGGTTCCCCGCTTGCTTGTTTACCTCGATGAGGGACAGCAAAGCAATCCTGTCTTGTAGTGCCCACACTCGGCACATCACAGCACTCGGCCATCAGCCTGGCTGCACTTGCCACAGGCTGCCATCCGGGGGGGGGGGTGTCAATCGGGGGGCTGTCAGGATCCAGGAGGCCCTGCAGGAGAGCTTCCACCCCGAGGAGCCCGCAGAGCCACCCCAGTTCTCCCCATCAGGGGCTCGTACCCCATTCCTCCCTCACCTCCTTCCACTTACCCCTCCCTAGCCCCCCTTCCTGATGCAAAAAATAAAGGACACGTGTGTTCAAAAATAGAAACTCTATTGAACAAAACTTGAGGGGGGGGATTAACCTCTGGGGAGACTGGGAAAAGGAGGTGGGAGAGGGGAAGAGAAAGGTTGGGAGAGGGGAGGGGGAAACTTGGGAGGATGGAGCGGGAAGGGGGAAGCCAGAGGAAGAAGGAGGAGGGGAAGAGGCGGAGGGCTGGGTGGCAGCAGGTGGCTGGCTCATGCCGTGCCAGGTGCAAGGTCTGCTGGCTGGGTGCTGGCAAGCTTGCACCTGGCACAAGCACCGTAGCCAGGCCGTGACCCTTTAAGGGCTCCGGGGCCGGGAAGAGGGCAGAAGAGTTTCCCTGGTTGTGCCCAGAGTGGCCACCAGGGCAAGCTGGGAGGAGCTAGCCTCCCACTAGTTCGAATTAAGTGGCTACACAGCCCTTAATTCAAACTAATTAATTCGAACTAGGCATTAATCCTCGTAGAATGAGGTTTACTTAGTTCGAATTAAGCGCTCCATTAGTTCGATTTAAGTTCAAACTAGCGGTTTGTATGTGTAGCACCTATGAAAGTTAATTCGAACTAACGGCTGTTAGTTCGAATTAACTTTGTCGTGTAGACATATCTCTTGTTATTCACAAGGGTTACGACACCTTTACATTTCAAGGATGGACTCCTCAGTGACACCCAGGAAGATCTGGGGGGTAACTGAGAGTGAGTGCCTGGTATTGTAAAGCATTTTGAGATGTAGTTTTTAACAGGATTATAGTATAAAGTAAGATTGAATTGTATTAAATAAAGAATTACAGTCAGTAAAATCAGTTAATTAATTAGGTTGAAAAGTGACAAATTATAATTTGTAAAAACACAGCTGTCAGACATTCCTGTTTTCTTTTTAAAGCTTGATATCCCAGTTGAACAAGCCAAATTAGCATGTGTTTAAATTCTTTGCTGAAAAGAGAAAGACTTAACTATATGCTTAACTTTAAGCACATGATTAAATCTTTGAATCAGGATCACAGAGCGCTCCCACGTACTCCACATCTACTCAATCATAGAATCATAGAATAATAGGACTGGAAGGGACCTCGAGAACATAAGAACATAAGAACGGCCGTACTGGGTCAGACCAAAGGTCCACCAGGGAACAATTCAACATGCACCTAAACTGGGCCTGCATGCAGGTTGAATGTGCCTTCAGGTGCCTCAAAGCCAGGTTCAGGTGCCTCCTGACTCGCCTTGATGTGGGTGATCACAACATCCTCAAAGTGGTCATGGCATGTTGTGTTCTCCACAGCATTGTGGAGCGCAAAGGGGAAGCCTTCCTCTTAGGGTGGGGAGCCAAGACTGGCTGCGAGGGAAGGGCCTTCGGACAGCTGCCATCTGCCAGGCCCATCAGTTGGCAGTGTGCGCCTGGGAGGCCCTGAGGGAGAGGTTCTCTGAAGGAGCCCAGAGACGCTCCCCAGGGCCTCCTCAATGGGGGCTTGTGCCTTGCCCCTCATACACATTTCCCACCACGACCCCTCTTTCCCCCTTTCTTGTGCAACTAATAAATAAATAAATTAAATTAATGTTTTGGTTTTAGCAAAAGCTTTGTATTTTGTTTTTTATAATAAAAGAAACTGGGGCAGAGGGGGGCTGAGAACCTGGGTGGGGGAAAGAGGAGAGGGGCTCAGGGCTGGGAGTGGTGCATGGTGCAGGTGGAAGTGCCATCTTGGGTCCGGGGACCTTAACGAATTTGGGGTAGGGTGGGGCATGGGACAACAGAGAGGTGGGCACAAGGGGGGGCTGCAGTGGGGTGGCAGGGGGAGCCGGGGTGGGCCAAGCAGAAGTGGGAGGAACAGGGGCAGGGAGAGCGGGAGTGGGAACAGGACCCAGGTGTGCCATCACTTCCCGGATGGTGGCACACATGTTTTCGCCCTGCTACACAAGCTGGTCCTACATGCGACACACAGACAGGTCCCCAGATAAGAAAAGGGACCTTAAAAATAGCTCCCCTTATATGCATAGGTCACACATGTCTTCAGTATCAGAGGGGTAGCCGTGTTAGTCTGAATCTGCAAAAGCGACGAGGAGTCCTGTGGCACCTTATAGACTAACTGAAGTGTTGGAGCATAAGCTTTCGTGGGCAAAGACCCACTTCGTCAGGTATCTCCAACACTTCGGTTAGTCTATAAGATGCCACAGGACTCCTTGCCACCTGTCTTCACATTGAACACAGTTGTCAACCTTTAGTCTGGTTTACCTTTTAATCAAAAGGAATTTGAGTGGATATTTTTGGAGCCATTATTGGTATATTACAGAGAGCTGCAGACATTCTGCATTTATGAAGTAAAACCAAAAAGTTACAAATGTTTCCCTATCATATCATTGGTACCATTGATGTTGAGTTCATTTCTAGAATTAAATTCACCCTAGCAATAGAGCTATCTTCCCCTTAAATCTTCAAACTGGAGAATGCTATGTTAGCCCCCCAAACAAAGGGAGAATTTCACCATCCGTGAACAGATAATTTTCTACATACTCAATGGACTTTGGGTAAATAAAAAACCCCAATTCAGTAAAAAAGGGTTTTTTTTTACCCATTTCAGACATCTAGATATCAGCTATCCAAGATAATACTGGGTTTTGAACCCTTGCATGGAAGATGGCCATATGATGTATCAAACTAGGTTGTAAATTGTCATATTTGTGGCATTTCAATGATGTATTGCAAAATGAAACTACAGAAAATGGGGCCAACTTCTTCTGACTTATTCAGGTAAAAATCTGAAGGAACAGGCATTGATTACTCCAGGTATAAAGTGGAGCTAATATGCAGAACTGAACCTTAGGCATTCAAACCTACTACATATATGCAAATCCTATATCAGACATATTTGACCCTACTAAAACATAATGACAATTGCTGGAAAATTCAACACTACATACCAAATACAGAAATATAGAATAGACAGTACTCTGTTTTATGAAACTGCCTAGTAACTTAGGGTATGTCTACACTACCCTCCTAGTTCAAACGAGTGGGGTAATGTAGGCATACTGCACTTGCAAATGAAGCCCGGGATTTGAATTTCCCGGGCTTCATTTGCATAAGCGGGGAGCCGCCATTTTTAAAACCCCGCTGGTTCGAACCCCGTGCAGCGCAGCTACACGGGGCACGAACTAGGTAGTTCGAACTAGGCTTCCTAATTCAAACTACCATTACTCCTCATGAAATGGAGGAGTAACGGTAGTTCGAACTAGGAAGCCTAGTTCGAACTACCTAGTTCGTGTCCCGTGTAGCCGCGCTGCACGGGGTTCGAACCAGCGGGGTTTTAAAAATGGCGGCTCCCCGCTTATGCAAATGAAGCCCGGGAAATTCAAATCCCGGGCTTCATTTGCAAGTGCGGTATGCCTACATTACCCTCCTAGTTCGAACTAGGAGGGTACTGTAGACATACCCTTAGGGTGTGTCTAGACTACAGGGTTTTGTCGACAAAAGTGGACTTTTGTCGACAAAACTAAACCTGCGTCTACACTACCGCTGAGTTCTGTTGACATAACGTCGACAGAACTCAGCAGTTTTGTCGACGCTGGTAAACCTCATTTTATGAGGAATAACGCCTTTAGTCAACAGAGTTCTGTCTACAGAAGGCGTTATTGCATCTAAACTGTCCTTTGTGTCTACACTGCCATGTCGACAAAGCACCTTGCTTTGTCGACAGAACTGAATGTAGTCTAGACGCTCTTTGTCTACGGAAGCTTTGTCGACAGTATCTGTCGACAAAACTTCTGTCGACAAAAGCCTGTAGTCTAGACGTACCCTGAGTGACTTCCTAGCTACTTCCTGAAAACTTCGGTGAATTATGAAGTAAATGAACTAGTGAGATGGCACTGCTGATAATCATAGAGCCACAGAACTCATCACCCTGAAGGTAAAATGGCAGCTGCACTGAAACCTCTTCCTTTTCTAAATAATATTGGAGATTTCTGATGCATAAAAATGAAAATGTCTTATGGTATGCAATGGTACGGGGGGGAGGAGGAGGAGGGGTCACAGTGGTTGTAGGTACTGTTCTACCAGAACTCTCTTGCAATAGCTGGGTCCTACACTCATATTCTATTTTCCGATCCAGCAAGTCAGACAAACTGCAGAAGTAAAACTCAGTGCACTGCAAATGCTAGCATGACACAGCATTTTAATTACATGAATAGGTAGACCCACAGAGCTGGTTAGCTTGGAGTTCGCTGCACACCATCACTGAAGGCTGGGCTTCAGGAGTGACACCTATTGTGGACTAGTTGAAACCAGGGGAGCAAGTGCCACATTGCAGTTTGCTGCCAGAGTGTACTGCAAGTACAGCTACGGCAACAGGAATGGGAAATGGGAGGGTAACATGTAGGAAGAGGAGGAAGGGTTTGTCTGTTTAGGATGAAGTTGCTGGGTGAAAATCCAAGAATTCTCCTCCAGCCCCACAGTGTTTTCTCAATGTATGTTCTTGTTTATTGTAGTATTGCAGTAATGAAGCTGAACAAATATGGAAGAATATCAGCAACAGAGAAGACTTCAATCAATTGAAAGAGAGCACGCACAAAAATGAGGGAGCAGATCATCATATAATTGAGTCGGTGGGGTACCAGTGTATAGACTTGATAAGAAGTAGGAGCACAGAGATAAGACAGAACTATTTGGGTCTATATAGTGAATCTCTCCCACAGGATATTGTTGCAAAATGGTGGGATTCAAATAATCATTTATAAAAAGCCATTAGTGTAGATGGTATATGTGCTCTAAATATTGTTGCCAGGATTGGTCTAAGTCTGAGGGAATTTCTTTCCTCCTCAAGAATGACAAAATTCAGTTCAATAATTTTGGAGCTAACTGTTACATTTGCTCAACTGTAAGTGATCAATGAGAGAAAGGGAGAAAAGGAGAGAAATCAATAGATAAATCCACGTTGCCAAACCAGCAACATGAAACATTTGACTTTAATTCTGCTTCAAGACAGAACTAGTATGATCAGAAACTGAAGGTGCATTTAGTGGAGATAGTTATTATAACTAGAACATCTCATTTTTCTATAGTTACATTGTTTTTGTTGTTGTTCTGGTCTTTGCAATAGGCTAGAGTTTTTGTCTCCCAGCTCTCGACAGTGTGTGAGACCATATGGACACTGGGACTCCATCAGACTTTTCTGCTGCTATTAATAATAGGGAGATGGCTTCTTCCCATTGGTGGTGAAATCACTCGTGATCAGTTGTCACAGCTGCTGCTTATGTTCGTGGGAACTGCAGCGGACATACTTGAATTCACTAGTGAGACCTTGGAAGTAGAAAATGTAAGGTAAGTAATATTTGCTGAAATACATCATTTGTATCACAGGTTATACTGAACGTCTTGTTCCATTTCATGTTTTGAATTGTGTGTGGATTTGGAACTGTTGCAACTGTATCATTCAGAAATATCAGAGATGGCTCCTGTATAGGACTTTCTGTCCTCTTCTGTCCCTCCCTGAAGGTCAAAGTAGCTCCCATCAGCTTCAGAGGAAGTTATTCATGATGGACATGTTACATCCACCACAAGGAAAGGATTCATAGAACCAAGAAAATGGAGGAACTAACACACCGAGTTTGCAATACATACAATTAGAGCTAGTACAACTATGTATTACAAACAGATCCTCTCCTTTGGTTAGTGATTTGTTCACAAGCTACTCTTGATTTTCTTGTAAGTCAGGTGCTTTTTAGACTGAATTGTTTGCAAACAGTTTGCTGTGGCTATACATTATCGACGTTGCATGTTCAGTTACCTGATATTGTTTCTGCTCCCTGCATGGATGACAAAGTTTTAAATCAAGGGAATAGGAAGCAATGTACTTCCAATGTGAATTTTTCAGATGAATAATCACCAGAGTGATTTAGAAATGTTTTCAGAGCTATTTAGTTATCTGAATTATCATAAAGAATGTGACCCCCTACAAATAATGGGAAACTGAATGTGATACTTTCCCCCCGGAAAATGTCAATTTCATTATTCAACCAAACTGTATCTGTAACAGAACATATTTAACAGCAGGGAAGGGTCTCCCTACATAACAAAGATGGTTCAAGCTCAATGAAGATATGAAATCACCACAAGGGTAGGGCATCTTTTCCTTGTTGAACCTCAGAAGTCATTCCCATACTCTGATAACTCTTGAATATTAACTCTGAGGTTTGGTCTAAATCACCTAGCTCATGCAGGAGGGAAATGTAAACCAGCTGTAGGGATTCCCACAAGGAGCTGGCCCAAGTATCCGATAATTCTGTTGGAATGACACATGTGCCCACTAGCTGTGATGCTGATCTCCAACTCCTTTTAAAAGTAGTAGTGTTCTCCATACTCTGGGACTCATTTCATTACTCACTCACTTTTGTTTGTTTTTAGGCATAACCACATTCTTGTGTATGCGATTCTTGGTGTATGGACCTGGAGTATGTTGCAGTTTCCACTCGATCTTGCAGGTCAGTATCAGCAAGTAGATGAGGAAAGGAATGAGATGAGCGTGTCTCAGGCTTGGGCACACTGACAGTGCTATGTGAACAAAAATAAATCTCACCATCCAAGACAATCCCGAGGGCTTTGGGACAGCAAGTCAAATCCCAGAAACAATGCTGAATTATTTCAAGGAAGCTCAGCATCAGAATAGGAAAATCAACATGCTCTCTTTTGAAGGAAGACTTATCTCAAGCTGAACTGCAATCTCTTTAGCATACACTGCTCATTTGCAGGAAACTTGAATTACTATGGATGTGTCAAGCAGGGGCACCTGCTGGGCTTGTGTCATTTTTAACTATAAACCCTGGGGTTAGAGACATTCCTGGCCCTAGGCTGGCTCCCACTGGGCTAGACCAGGGCAACAAGCATCTGAGACGCAGCGTCCTTTCCTCAGCATGAGACCAGCACAGCCCATAAAGCAGGTGCTGTTTGCTGAGAAAAAAGTATGATCACTCTTTTCCCCCACTCAGTGGCTGGTCATAGAGCTGCTCTGGAGACCATAAGGATATTAAGTTGCTTATTCTCGGTGTGGACAAGGAAAGCAGGAAGCAAAAAACATCACAAGTCCTGCCTTGGAGTGTTTTTATCCTCTCACAGAGGGGGCTTTGCTGGGGCAAAGAGGTGTAACCAACATCTCCCTATATCAGTTGCATTTATTCTGACCCCTCTTTCCAGAGAGTTTACAGTTCAGCTGCAGCTAGGGTGTACGAACAGGTCAAGAGGGAATTATTTTCAAAGGTTTTTATATAAAATTCATGATATGACTTCATTAGTTGTTTCTTCTGGGAATTTGTCTTGAGACATTGTCTCAGAAAGGACATTAGACTTTTAAAAATATTAATGTTGAGGGAATATTTCCATCTTTTAATGTTTCATTGTAACCTCTAGATGCTACAAATGGATGGAGGAGCTTTTAAGATGTGTCACATGAAGAGCTGCAGATCTATAGACTGCTAACAATGTATTCTGTCAAAAACACAGACCACTCTATGCAAGTGCAATATCACTGCAAGCATTTTAAGTTACCTAGGGGGATGTTTTCATCTGGTTAAAGGAGACTTAGCATACAAGTCTGAATATTCCCATGTGACTTAGCACCCATAAACAATAAATAGATAGCAGTGAATAAAGTCATTACTGTTTATAAGCTCTGTACATATTTTCCTTCTAGTAACCCCAATCTTGACCTGCGACATTTCCTGTGTGAGCTATGTGCCACTCTAAAAGGAGGGTTGTGGTCATACCAAATTTTTATGGTGGATCTATGATGTGGACAAAGACAGAATGATACTGCCTATTTTCAGGCTCTATTCAGCAAAATTGTAAGCACGTTCTTAAGAGTTAAGCCCTGGCATACTTTGTTTAGTTAAGTGCGCTATTAATCCACTCTGCATCTGAGTTGCCCATTTAGCCTTTTACGTCTAGACATCAGAGGGCTAGGTTAACACAATGCCTTTTATTTACAGTGCAACATATTGGCTGCAAACTGTCTGTGTCATCTAAGAGAGTCCCGACTTTACTGCTTTGCCGATACAGCGCAGACCTGTGGAACATTGGAATCAGCCTTTTCATACAAGATGGCCCTTTCCTTGTTTTACGCTTGATACTGATGAGCTATTTTAAAGTAATCAATCAGATGCTGGTGTTTTTCACAGCTAAGAATATCTTAATTGTGATGTTACAACTTTATCGTCTAATTGTGCTGTTGTTAAACTTCCGTGCTTCCCTCCAGTATCTGCCAAGCAGTCGGATGGGAGGAGTCAGCTGCTGTCCATGTGAGCCTAATGATACCATGCTCCCACCCAGTGACTGGGATACTGATATGAGAGAATGTACTGCTATTCCTCTGGAGAATTCACCAGTCCCATCTGAATATCCGTGAACTCAGCTGTTTATTGGCTACAATATGGTCTGTTTCCTGTGGCCTTTTGGAAGGGTTTGGCATCCTTGAATTATCAAACAATGCTTGTGGTTCTTAATCTTCTTCCTTCAATCTCACAATGAATTTTTCATCTAAAAACCAGGAGAAGACTTTGAAGTCTGCCAACCTTCATATTCTATGAAACAATGTCACAGAAATAAGAACTTTTTGAACCTAGTGATTGGGGTGGGGGATGTTTCCACTACATCCGTATTATATGTATCCAGTGGGCGTAAGTAGGTATAGTTTATAGAACTACAAGGTTTGAAATTGTATGTACTGCATTGATGAACTTGGTTAATGTCATAGGAGGCATTATGCTAAAGAATATCCTCAAATATATTTATACAGAAGGGCAGACATATCAGGACAGTTATCTGGAATTTAGGAGCCTTTAACTTTGTTTTCACATGCTGTCAATGGAAGCAATGTGATGAATTACAGGTAAATATAACCCAGAATTACTTCAGCTATGGCAATTGCATAGGACTGTAAGCAAATGAAGATCATGTGTTTACACTGTCACTGTGATACTAAAACATCATCCTTTCCCTGAACGTAAGAAAAACTATTTTATGTTACCTCACCAGTAACTTGATTCAGTGAAAGCTCCAATGACAAGGAGTAGCACAAAGGACCATGAAAGTTCTTTCTCAATGATCGCTGATTTTTTGGGGCTCGCCTGGAACCAAATCTAAAACATTTTAATTTGACATTACAGTTCACTATAGTGAAAAATGTTTCTGCTGTGAGCCACATTCTTCATTTCTGGCACAATCAGAGATGGATAAAACAATGACAAAAAGTCACAAAATACTTTGAAGGGTTTTTTTCCATTTCACAGTGTTTGAAAGTGAGCTAATTCAGGAAATATCTTATTTTTAAATTGTAATTCTTATGACTGTCCTGAAACATGTAGTCTCATTGAAGGCAAGGGAATCTTTGTATAAGACAAAAAACAAAAAAGGACTTGGACTCTCAGGCTACACACAATTTTTATTTTGGGAGAAGGATGCAAATAGCACTGCGCATTTGCTTACTTCCTCCGGGGGGGTTTTCAGAAGACGCTCTTCCGGTATTTACCCACGTCTACACGTGGCCGAATTTCAAAATAAACCCTTATTTCAAAAGACCCCTTTAAATCTCATTGTAGGAGGAATAAGGGGTCTTTCAAAATAGGGGTTTATTTTGAAATTCGGCCGCATGTAGACATGGGTACATACCAGATGAGCATCTTCTATTTGCATCCTTCTCCCAAAATAAAAATTGTGTGTAGACATACCCTCAGTTTGTATTTTATAAAGTATCTAAATTCTAATTCAGAGGCTGTCTGGTTTATTGAGTATCTAAGCATAATTTTAAAAAAAAGCCCCAAAAATATTTTTACCAATACAGAGGCTTTTACTACTTCAGTAGTGAATAACATGGCATTTAACTCACCTTTCACCTAAATATATATTATACCAATGTAATCACTGACTTCACTGTATTTATTCCTGATTTGCATAGCTGTGATGTGATTTGAGAATCAGAGCAGAGATTCAAAAAACCTGGCTAAACAACTGTACAGGCAGTCCCCGGGTTACGTACAAGATAGGGACTGTAGGTTTGTTCTTAAGTTGAATCTGTATGTAAGTTGGAACTGGCGTCCAGATTCAGACACTGCTGAAACTGACCGCCAGTTCTGACTTACATACAGAATCAACTTAAGAACCCCAGGCGTCCCCAAGTCAGCTGCTGCTGAAACTGATCAGCAGCTGATTCCAGGAAGCCTGGGGCAGAGCAACTCTGGCTGGGGCTTCCTGTAGTCAGCGCTGGTCAGTTTCAGCTGAAGCTGACTTGGGGATGCCTGGGGCAGAGCAGCTGGGGTGCTGCTGGGTTGCTCCAGTAGCGCCGCTCCTCGGTGCTACTGGACCAACCCAGCAGCACCCCATCTGCTCTGCCCCAGGCGTCCTGATTCAGCCGCTGCTGAAACTGACCAGCAGTGGCTGAATCAGGACCTGGGGCAGAGCAGCTGGGGTGCTGCCGGGTTGGTCCAGTAGTGCCCAGAGCGGGCGCTGCAGGACCAATCGGCAGCGCCCCAGCTGCTCTGCCCCAGAGTCCAAAACAAAAGCCTGGTCTGCTGGGGGGGGAGCACACTAGCTGCGCCCCCCCCCCCTCCCAGCAGACCAGGGACACGGGGAGCAGAGCCGCAGCGGCAGCGGGGTGCCGCGCCTCTGAGGCTTTGCTCTGGCAAAGCCTCAGAGGCGAGGGACCCCGCCGCGGCTGCGGCTTCAGTCCCGGTGCCTGTGGTCTGCTGGGGACCGTCCCCAGCAGACCACAGGCACCCAGACTGAAGCGGCAGCAGCGGCGGTTCCCCGCGCCTCTGAGGCTTTGCTCTGGCAAAGCCTCAGAAGCGCGGGAACCCGCCCGGTGCCCCTGGTCTGCTGGAGACGGTCTCCAGCAGACCAGGGGCACCGGAGCAGCTTACGAACGGGGCTTTCTCACCCCGGCCTCCGGGGCGAGAAAGCCCCGTTCGCAAGTGCGGATCCGACGTAAGTCGGGGACTGCCTGTATTTGCACACAAACAGCTAGTGCTTTTACAACTTCCATATTTTTAGAAGTTACAAATACATGAAACATTTAGAACCCCCACTCCCTGCAGAATTTCCTCCTTCAAATCAGGCATACACTAGCTTATTATTATAGGGTCATGAATTTGTGCTGACATGATTTTAATTCTTTTTAAAGGGAAAAATACTTGAAGATTTTTAAAATAAAAACCCACAAAATATCTCTTTGTTTATATTTGTAAAGATTTATGGCTCCTGATGATTAGGACCTGATATTACAATGATATTTGCTTAAGGCTAGATCAGGACTTTAGGTTATCAAAGAATGTGCCCAGGCAGAGTGCAAGCAGGAAGTCTTTCATGGTGCTTTCCATGCAGGACAATGCACTTCAGAAATAACCTACAACACCCCCTGGTCTTTCAATCTTCGTCTCTTTCTCAGGAGAACGTGCCACTCTTTAATTGCAGTGTTTCCATGATGTTGGCATATGGAGTGTAGGCTGCAACTTGCTCTGGGATTTTAATTCAGGTTTAACGGTAAAAAGCTAGGGTGCTGTTGCTATCCAGCTGTTCTCTCTAAAATCTTTAGCACTGAGGTGAATTTGGACTCAGTTGCTTAAATTATAATGTATTTTGCCCCTTTGACTTTAGACTGCCCCATTCACATTCCTTTTGGCTTTTTTCCAATTCAGTGTTATATAGAGAAATGGAAATAGCAATGTTAAATGCATTTGCTAATTAATCTGTAATGCACGGATCATACTACGACACCATCCCAGATTCATTAGTGCAATGACAGCCTACATGGCTTACCTTTTTAACTCATGATCTACTTAAAGTCTCAGTTAACAACAAATTATCTAGTGGGCTAATGGCTTGTAGTAGATCCCAGAGGGTATGTCTACACAGCAAAGTTATTTTGAAATAACTTTCCAAGCGTCTACACAAGCCAACTACTATGTCGAAATTAATTCAAAATAGCAGAGGGCTTATTTCGAAATTGGTAAACCTCATTCCACAAGGAATAGCACCAATTTCAAAATTACTATTTCGAAATAAGCATTGTGTAGACTCTTATCTCGAAATAGGGGGCCTCCAGCACTTCCCAGGGTGCCCTGCTGGCCGCCCTAGCCACAAGGTCACTTCTGACCTGAGGCCCTGCAGGAACCAGTTCCAGCTGGCCTTAAATGTGATTCAGTGTCCAATCAGTGTGGATGTGCTATTTCAAACTAGCAAAAAGCTATTTCAAAATGTATTTTGTGTGTAGATGCATTATTTTGAAATAACTATTTCAAAATTAGATAGTTTGAAATAACATTGTAGTGTAGACATATCCAGAGCCTCCAAGGCCAAGATAATATGGGGATTGTTCTATGGCAGTGTTAATCCTTCTTTCTTCCATTGTGTCCTTTCAAGCCCTGGCAATACTCCCATTGCCTGAAAAGGGTCGGACCCTTTGAGATACTGTCCTAGCACTTGATTCATGATCACCTGATTGTATTGCCTTTACCTGCCTTACAAGTCCATTCTCACACTGGTCTAGGGTGAAAGGAGAGATGTGTCCTCTAATGCTCCTCTCCTCGTGGCCAGGCAAAAAGGGAGCCTAAAAAGGCAAGCAAGGCATTTAAAAGGTGAGCTGTCTGTCCCCCCATTTGTGGTAGGAACATGATTAGCAGCAGAATAGTTACACTGGCTTGCACAATTTGACAAGGGATCATGGAGAGAGAAAGAGATTTAAAATGTACAGTAGTTTGAGTTTTTGGCCCCAGCTATAGATCTCATTTGCAAGAACCCTCCTTTTCCCTCTGTAAATTTCTTACTAGATAAATGACCTGTTTTTCCAGTAGCCTTTATGAGTCAGCTGATCTCTGTCTCTGAATCTGACAGCTGGGTGGGGAGAAATACTGCATCATATTGCAGCCTCACATTGCTTTTTGCACCATGCAAGTGGTAGACTATATTTTCTTGAAGATAAGCCAGTCTCTGTGGCATATCTGAAGAACAGTAGGTGTGATGTTTTCTATTCAGGAAAAGCTACAGATAGACTTTCATACTGGAAAATGAGCCTTTTAAAATGGCAAGGGTTCAGAAAATTCTCCCTAGCTATGGTTCTTTTTCTGAGTCAGCAGCATTTTAATACACTGCCTCTAAGAATACATATCTAATCATTCACAATTATTTATCTAGTTGTTCTCAGTGCTGTCTTTTGTTGGTTATTCTTATACAACTAATTTTGACTGCCTGCTTCTTCCTTTGCTGAAATGTATTCCTCTTTCTTTTGACACTGGCTCAAATAAGCTTGTAGCTCTTGAGCCTTTAAAAAATCATGATTGTAGAGAGTATTGAAACCTGGTTCTCCTTGTTTCTGTTGCTATTTGTACTGTTCTCTGGAAATCTGGGGAAATGGAGGAAAATGTGTAATTACCTTTAAAAAATTCCCGAGTGTACTTTGCAAATAAAATACAGTTACCTCAGTGAGAACTGCCAGTTTATTATGTGAGAGCCAATAACATAGATATTTCCATTTATATCTTCCACATGCTGCTTTTCTTTTCTATTCATGCAAATTTAATTATTTAGGCCAGAGTCTGATCTCAGTTCTATCAGTATAAATCATGTGCAATAGTAGTGAATAAGAGTGCATTCTGTTCAATGTAGGTTCTTATGCCACCTCACTGACATTATTCCAGGTTTACATCAGTGTAACTGAAGAGAATTTGGCCTTTAATATTTATGAAGCAAGAAGATATTGCTGTAAGCAAGTGCATGTATATGTGCTCGCTCACACACATATTAAAGATGCAACCTTTATTTAATTGGATCTTCCTGGTCCAGCACCCTCGAGACCTGACCAGTCCCAGATGAAGGATTTTGCTGGACCAGGGAAGTCATTTCCGACCCTCCTGCCACCAGCCCCCTCTAGCCCTGGCCCCACTGCTGGCCTCCCGGCTGCCTCCCCCCGTCAGTGGCCCCCGCTGCCCTGCTGGGAAGCCCCCTCACCTCTGCAGGCACCAGGCTCCAGCAGCTGTGCCTGGCAGCTCCGCTGCCTTTGCGCACCAGCCTCCCACTGCTCTACTGGGCAGCCCTGCTACTGCACATGGGGCTCCCACTGCCCTGTCAGCCTGCAGGGCTCCCAGGCGCTAGCTCTTCCCTGAGACTCTCTGGTCCTGGAACATCCATGGTCCACCCAGACCACAGAGGTTGCCGGACCAGAGAGTCCTAGTTAAGAGCATTTCAACCTGTATTGACATGTGAACTTGCTGTTGAAAAGTGCAGGGGTGGCAGTTACGTTAAGCTGAGAACCTTACGCACTGCAATCTGTGTGTAAATCTACTACATGCAGTAACCCCCCTAAACAATTAAATACTCAAATGTTTGGTAAACTCTCTGGAATTCATCACTTCCATGTGGGTTTGCTTAGTTTAATATAACCTCATCCTAATCAGCTCATTCAAAAAGGAAAAACTCCCATCCTCCTGAATAGTTTCTCTGACTTTTAGAAATACTATAAGTAATTACTGCAATTATTGCATCTTTGAAGTCTTTGTCTTTACTTTAAACTTACAAAGATTGATTCTGTCAGTTAAAACATTTGGAAAAAGGTGTGCTTTGTTTACATTCCGAAAGGCAGCTTTCCCTTTGCACATGCAAAATACATTGATTGGGACATAGACGCCCCCTCTACCCCCACCCCCGCACAGGACTGTATTCTAAGTTTTGTGCTATCATTTGCACATTCATTTTAGTCACTCCTGAACATTTACATAGCATTGTTTGCATAACAGTATGACTGGGGAAAAAAGATCACTTAAGCCACATGAATTTAAGCCCAGCCAATAGGGACGGGGCACGAGGAACGAGGGAGGGAGTGGCTGGGAGGCAGGGGGGGAGGAAAGTTTGGGGCTTCCTGTCTCCCAGCTAGGCTGTAGCAATGGGAAGCTAGAGGAGAGAGACTATTCTGATTACTGCTGCTGCCTGTTGTGAGAAACCCAGCTCTCACCTCCTGCCCTGGGCTGGGCTGGGCTGGGCTGGGGAGCAGATTTCCTGGGGGAGGTGGGGGGAATAAGGGGTGAGTGAGTGCTGCCATTAGTGAGGAGGGGAGTTTGTTTGCGAAGTCCTGACCCCCATCTGTGCTCTCTCTCAGTATAGCAGCCCACAGTTTCCAGTGCAGGCAAAGACATAGGGGGGCTCTCTCCAAGGTGCCAACATTTCAGGTGGGTTACGCTGGCAGGCTGCGGCAGGTGGCTACATGGGAGATGGGATGCTGGGGAAACTCCATTGTCTCGTTACTCTCAGAGGGAGCTTACTCTAGCTTAAAATGCTGTGGGCAGAGGAGGTCCTACCCCTCTACCAAGACTGAGCATGCTCCAAGTGCTGGAGCAGTATCAAAGGGAGCAGTTCTGCACAGTCCGGGCTGGCTGCTGGAGAGGAAGGACCTGCTGCAGGAGCACCAGAGGTAACCTACCCAGAGACCTAGATGACAGGAGCCGGAGACCAGGGAGAACATGTTGAGTCAGTGGAACCTCAGGGGGAGACTGGTGCTGTGGAACCAGACAACCCGGAAACCTGTGGAACTAGATCACCCCAATGCTGGATCTGAGAGGAAGTGACCCAAGGAGGGTGTGTGAGTGGTATCTCCAACCCAAGTGAGCTCACCACGTTGTAGGGAGATTCCCTGCTGAGTGGTGGATCACTCGCCCACTGACAGGGCCCTGGGTAAGGGCCTGATGGAGTAGGGTGGGCCTTGGCCCTCCTACCAGGGCTGCTACCTCAAGCCCCTTAGACTCTAGCCATTAGGCTGTGCTGCCCTGCACCTGAGGGCTGTGGTTACTGACTCTGGCCATTGGGCCATTCTGCCCTGTGGACAAAGGGCTACATTACTGACTCAGGCCAATAGGCAGCCAAAGTGGCGGTGTTCACACCCCTTGATACCTGCCCCCCACAGGACGAGTGTACATATGCCATAACAGTGACATAATTACAAGATCTGAAATATGACAGGAAAAATATGCCATGGTTTGGGGGGTAGGGGTAATGTAACACCCTGCTGTTTTTCACTGTTAGACTTATAGAACAAATGCAAAAGTGAACCCTCTGCAGTTCTAAACCAAAATATTTTTCACCTGCTATCAGGCGTGAAAGATAAATAGTGTAAGTTTGGTCATGTTGAGTTGTTAGAAAACCTGGGCTAAAATTTAGTTTGTTTGGAGAGAGACAGTTCCAGAGCAGAGAAATAAGGAGGGCTGAGGGAGTCTGCATTAGCAGAACTTAATGCAGGATCTGACTTCACTTATATTGGTGTTTTTTCTATTGTAAAGCATTTTGGCTGTTTTAATAGATAAGGATTCAGGCATTAGTGAATGAATACTGAAGCAAAAAGCTTAGCTCATGACATTTGCATGATTACATTTCAAACAAAGTTTACATAGATGTTAATGACTTAAGGTAAGAAAGAAGAGAATTATTTAAACAGATTTTTTTGTGTGTTGTGGCTATTTGGTGTATATTTTTATACTTAATTGCCATCCCCTAGATTTATTTATAGCTGTTTTCAGAATGCCCCATTTTGGTGTTTACTAGCTTGAGTTCGACAGTATGATAATACATGTACCCAACATCTTAAGCATTGCGCCTTCTTAATTATCCCTTGTTTAATATTTTTCCTCTTCCATATCTATAAATTAATGTATATATATTTAAAATATACCCAGCATGAAAGTAACTTAAAATTGCTTACAGCTACTGTTCTTTTGTGACCTGGGGCCCTGCCAGCTCTTTAAAAAGCTCCCTATTGGCTTTTGCTGCAGCTCAGCCAGCTCTTGAAGAGCTGTGCACTCAGGTGCACCCGCTTACTTTCACCTCTGTTTACAACTAGGTTTTTTGTTTGTACTGGTGGTGCACACACAACCTCAATATTGCACATAAGAAATTTCAACCTGCTCAAGGCTGGAAAATGCTAAAGGGAACACTGCTAACCAGGCTCAACTTTTAAGATCTGATGAGCTTTCAGAATGAGTCTGTAAGACTGTATGTTAAATAATGGAACAAATGAGTGTCCCAATACCCAGCATAAAATACATTTCTAAACAACACTTCTCTTTTTTTCAGCCACAGGGTTCAGAATCAAGAAAGGTGTCAAGGAGATGGATCTGACTAAAACTGACTGTAACCAAAATCTTCAGTCTTCTATACATGTCCAATAATGTTCTGCCAGGATAAGATAATGACTAAATGGATGACATTACAGCTTCATTGATTTTAGAGCTATCCCTTTGGTTTCAAACTTCTACTGTTCTGAATAAATGGATGCTCCTTGTTCCAGAGATGTGCTATACTTAATTTTATGCAGATTCTGTCTAGTTACTAAAGATAACATCAGGTCCTCCATGCAAAATTCTCAGAAAACTTGCCTCCAAAATTATCTTAGTGAAAGGCTTGTTGAAGCATCTCTCTGATTTGCATAAGACAACAAGAAATGAAAGGCTTATCTATGCACCAAGTTAGCTGTCAATGACTAAGTTACCATGAGCACCCACGAAATTGCCTCTGAAGTCAAGGGAAACTTTTGAGTTTTCAACAATTGCATCATCAGGTTCCATTGTATTAGAGAGAAATGCAAAATGTTTATATACATCCACTACACAATGGCACAGAGAGAGTTTCATCCAGAGATTGTCAATCCCTGCCAGGCTATGTCTACACTAGAGTTTTTTCAGAAAAACAACCATTTTTCTGAAAAACTTCACCTACGCCCACACTGCAATCTCATTCTTTCAAACAAAATCGAAAGAACTGAGGGGTTTTTTCGACATTGATAAACCTTTCTACGAGGAAGAAGCCCTTTTCCGAAAGATCTCTTTCGGAAAAAGGCATGTGTGGACGGGAAAGAGGGCATTCGTTCGAAAGAAGAGGAAAGAGGAAAAAACACAGGTGCCCTGGTGGCCACTCTGTCTATAGTAATCACAGCTTGCATGCGAGATAGCATCCATTGAGTGTGGACGCTATCTGTCGAAAAAGCAGATTGCTTTTTTGATGTGCTTTGGCAGTGTGGACGCTCTCTTTCGGAAGAAGATTTTTTTGGAAGATCTTTTCTGGAAAAGCTTCTTCTGAAAGAAGCCTGCAGTCTATGGCTGTGTCTAGACTGGCCAGTTTTTCTGGAAAATCATCTGCTTTTCCGGAAAAACTTGCCAGCTGTCTACACTGGCAACTTGACTTTCCGCAAAAGCACTGCCTTCCTACTGTCTGAAATCAGTGCTTCTTGTGGAAATACTATTCTGCTCCCGTTCAGGCAAAAGTCCCTTTTGCACAAAAGGGCCAGTGTAGACATCTCAGATTTGTTTTCCGCAAAAAAGCCCAGATCGCAAAAATGGCGATTGGGGCTTTTTTTGCAGAAAAGAGCGTCTAGATTGGCACGGATGCTTTTCCGCAAAAAGTGCTTTTGCGGAAAAGCGTCCGTGCCAATCTAGACACTCTGTTCCGAAAATGCTTTTAACGGAAAACTTTTCCGTTAAAAGCATTTTCGGAAAATCATGCCAATCTAGAAGCAGCCTAGATGTAGCTTCATTAACATTAACACAGAAGATTTGTCTTCTGTTTAGAGGCTGGCAGTGCCTTGTTACAAAATCAGCAATGATCTCTCTGAAGGTTTCATTTCATGCATGCAGTCCATTTGACCTGCTCCAATAATGAACTCTGTATAAGCAAGGCCTTCTATTCGTGTGTTGCATAATGAATTTAACTGAAAATTAGGATCTGTTGTGGCGGAAGAAGCAGAAAAGGCTATTTTGTGGTCTAATTCACAGAATGCTCTTTCATTTAAAAATATATTTTACATATTGCAAAAGTGGAGAATGCATAAGTAAAGGCTGCCAGAGGGGTAGCCTGAAGCCATGTGCCAGCAAGTTAATGTGCTTGTGTATTATGAGAATTTTTATCCATCTAATCAATAAGAAATGAATAGTTACTATGGCAATTTCTATATTAGAAGGCAATTGTGCTGCAGTACACTATGTCTTGGAAAGATACACGCATCATCCTGTCATGTAAATTTTTGTGCTTTTTGCAGAATTACAGTAGCTAGGCTCTAGGAACAGTGGAAAAAATAAATTGGTTCAAATTATTTATGACTACAAAGGGCTGAGTGAATCATTTTTAGGATTCTTAATGGTTAATACATGTCCGGTGATAATCATTCCCAAATCAGATCCACAATGTTAACATAAATCAAGTGGTAATTCTGGAGGTCTGTTTTACTTAAATACAAATTATAATTTTATGAAAGATTGCTTTAAATATATGGTTCAGAATTTAAGATGACAGGGCCAGAGTCTGATTTCTGCTATGACAGATTAACTTTATTGAAGTCAACGGAAATCAATACTTTCTTCGGAACCCAGTATTGAGTCAATGGAATTAGTTTGGATTTATTCTACTGTGGTTGAAATCAGATCCTGTCCCATAATATGCATATATACTGTAACTGCTGGTGGGATTACTTGAAGTTCTTCATGCAAAACAAAGATAGACCTTGGACCTTAGACTTATATCCTCATCGTGCTTCTATTGCAAATGTTTTTCTGTCTTAAAATCACTGCTTAATTAATAGTTTTGATGAAAAATATGCATAATGTGTATATATTGCATACCAAGAAGGAAATTCTGAGTACAGAGGTCTATTACTATTTTTCATATTCACGAAGTCTTTCAAAACTACAGCCTGGATGTTTGACTCAACCAAAAGAGTTTATATATTATCAAATTTTCATTTGCACCAAAATGCAGTTTGGAGTGCACATTAATCCTCGACAGGGATCTTAGCCATAAATCTTTCAAATAGAAAGTTTGAGTTGTCCCTTTAGCTAAAGCAAGCCAAGACATTTCTATAAAATCACTGAAATAAGAGACTGGAGATCAGAAATTATGGCCTGTCATGTAAATACATATAATTTTTCCAATGGGTCTTTTCTGTGGAAATGTTTTAGTATTATATTGAAGTTCACTAATATCCTACAATTTAAAGGGCATGACCATCCCAAACCCCACAAATGCATTTTCAATTGCACAGCTTGATTATATCACATGAAAAGCAATATTGTTTTAGAAAGGAAATGTACCTGTTGTTGCTACAGTCATAGGACCGTCAGAGCCTCTTGGTACTAACAGTTGCCTTTGAAATGAAAAATATTGTTTGTATCAAAGAATTGTTTGACTCTGAAGAAAAGCATTTTAGCTTGTCAATCATTCCTGTATCTCCACGATCGTATTGTCTTTTATATGCAAACCTGAAATGACTTGTGTGAGTTATGCTACTCCATGGTGGGTTAATCCTATTTTTAGTAGGTTATGCTTCCTGACATCAACATCTTGTGGAGGTAGGAGCCAACATCCCTCTATTTATAGAATTCAGGCTCCTTGCCAGCTATTGTCATCAATGGCGATTTCTTGGGATGCATTTCTTTGCCTTTAGATTTCAAACTCCCCTTCAGGGTGTGCTGAAGATTAAGTAAACCAGCTATTATAAACATCCTAGCAGATTATCAGTCTGACAAGCAGCAGAGAGAATACTAAGCAGTACGCACAAACAGGATATGAGCCTGTGAGGAATTTTTCTAGTGCAATCATGACAGCTGAACAGTTTTAAACACTTTTATTACATGAAAGAGGATTGTGCCCTCTGCAGAGTGCTGCTCTAAACAGTCACAGGCAGTTACCTCTAGCCAGGCAGCAGGGGATGTTTGTTCCTCTCTCACATCCTCCAACCTGCAAAAGCAGAGGCTCTGCCTGTCAGCTGTATCTCGAAGGATGTTTCGAAGCCTCTTCCCCTCCTCTGTCAGCCAGATTCCAAGTGATGAACCAGAGGTTCGAAAGATTGTCTAGGGGAGATGTTTTGTGGCAAGGGACTGAGGCCGTGAAGGAGGAAAGCCTGAACTTAAATGTACTTAACCAATTACAAACTTTATTAACTACAATCTGATTATATTAAATTACTGTCTCTGATTAGTGATAGAGATGTAGCCATGTTAGTCTAGTGTAGCTGAAACAAAATACAGGACTATGTAGCACTTTAAAGACTAACAAGATGGTTTATTAGATGATGAGCTTTCGTGGGCCAGACCCACTTCCTCAGATCAAATAATGGAAGAAAATAGTCACAACCATATATACCAAAGGATACAATTTAAAAAAAAATGAACACACATGAAAAGGACAAATCACATTACAGAACAGAAGGGGGATGTAGGGGCGGGGGGAAGGAAGGTGAATGCCAGTGAGATAATGATATTAGAGGTGGGGAAGGGGAAATGTCTGTGAGTTAATAGTATTAGAGGTGATAATTGGGGAAGCTATCTTTGTAATGGGTAAGATAGCTGGGGTCTTTGTTAAGTCCCGTGCGGAGAGTGTCGAATTTTAGCATGAATGCCAGTTCAGAGGATTCGCTTTCAAATGCAGATTTGAATGTCTTCTGAAGTAGGATGCAGGTTAGCAGGTCATTCAGACAGTGTCCTTTCTGGTTGAAATGACAAGCAACTGTTTTTTCTTTGTGATCCTGTCTAATGTCTGTTTTGTGGGCATTGATTCTTTGGCGAAGGGTCTGAGTCGTTTGTCCAATGTACATAGCAGACGGACACTTTCGGCACATGATAGCATAAATTATATTTCTGGAGGCGCAGGAATATGTGTTCTTGATCTTGTAACTCACTTGGTTAGGTCCAATAATGGTATCAGCAGAATGAATATGTGGACAAAGCTGGCAACGGGGTTTGTTGCAAGGGAAGGTACCAGGGTTGGTATTAGTGTGGTATGTCCTGTGGTTGTTGGTAAGAATCATCTTGCGGTTAGGTGGTTGTCTATAGGAGACTATGGGTCTGTCTCCCAAAGCTTCTTGGAGTTTAGTGTCCTGTTCCAGTATTTCCCCTTCCCCACCTCTAATATCATTAACTCACTGGCATTCACCTTCCTTCCCCCCCCCCCCCACATCCCCCTTGTGTTCTGTAATGTGATTTGTCCTTTTCATGTGTGTTCATTTTTTTAATTGTATCCTTTGGTATATATGGTTGTGACTATTTTCTTCCACTATTTGATCTGAGGAAGTGGGTCTGGCCCACGAAAGCTCATCATCTAATAAACCATCTTGTTAGTCTTTAAAGTGCTACATTGTCCTGTATTTTGTCTCTGATTAGTTTAAGACAATGTAGCATGCAAATAAACATACATTAAAGAAAGTCAATACAACAATAATAAAAACTCCTCCTACAGCCAATCCCTCTATGGTTATCTTGGAACAGCCAGTAGAGTTAGTTATTAGTTTGCCTATTCACTTAACAGCCCCTCAATTCTACTCCTAGTCCTTATTTAGACCTAGGTGTGGGACCATTATACAATATGGTTAATATAATTCAACTAACTATTGCTAAGTTGATAAATAATATATTAAGCAATACTTACAAACCCAGTGACAATTACGATACACAAACAAAAAACAACGCGTAGCATGCTCCAGATTTGTACACCCTTTCGTGATTCAGTGGGTGGGAGGCGGCCTTGGATGATCAACCCCTTAGCCAGGCTGAACGATACGTGCCTTCTATCTTGATACGGAACCTCCCCAAGCTTATGGCTCAGGGTGCTTTATACTATAATTTTGACATCTGGTACCATATTAGGGTTATTTGATATCCGGTATCATATTAGGGTTCCTCCCTTGTGACATGACATCTGCCTCAAGGCATTGTGGTCAGTGCCTGATGCAGACATGACTGGCACACGTGAAAGCTAGCTATGTTTTTGCTTCCCTGCTCCAAGTGCTTGTTAACTGATGTATATGACAGCTCATTTCTCGTATTCCTATCTTGTCCTGTTTTTTTAGTGCTTGTTAACTTAGTGTATGGGACAGCTTGTGTCCCTGCTCTTATTTTTTTGGCCCAGGTGCTTGCCAAGTTCAGTTCCGTTTACTGAGAACATTGCTGAGCACCTGAGGGACTTCAAGCTCTGTCTCTGGATTTGCCTCAGCAGCCTGTGTTTTTCTTGTGAGGGGCTTTTGTGTGGCATTATGGGCAATACGTGTGAGGCCGTGGTCAAAAGGACCTGCTCCACGACACCAAGGAGCCTCACTGGCAGGAAACATTCATGCCTAGGACCCTCTCTGGGAGTCCCTGCAAGGGAGGCCACAAAGCACTCAGACGTTTTGAGCTGGAGCCAACAGAGCTCAAGGCCATTCCTCTAATTCCTCACAGGGAGGAGGGGAGTTATGTTCACCCCTCCTGTATCCAACCTATTCTCTCATTGTAGAGAGAATGCCCCATGAAGAACCCTCCCCTCCCCCCCCCCCCCCCCACCTCTGTATGGCAGTAGGTAAAAAGGGGGAAGAGGACTGATCCTGTACCAAGGCAGAGATTTGCAGCTTGAGTGGCACTCTGCATATGGGTCTCGGAGACACAAAAGGGCCCTAATTTTGGAGCCTGCTTTGTAGCACGTTAAATTATGTAAGACTTAATCTGGAAGCCATTTCTTTGCTAACTTTTAAATAGTTACTGGAAGGTGCTACAGACGAGGGGTAGATACAGGACTTGATTCAGGGCCACAGGTAGCGGGCGGTGTGCAACCTTTAGGCTCCCAGTTCTGGGTAGGCTGGAGGCCACTTTGGGCTTTGGAATGACTTTGCACTTGGCTGGAGTGGCTCCCAGTGAACTGTCCCATCAGCCAGAGAATGTCTATTTGCAGCCATTCTCTGGCTATGCCCTCTTCTCCTGACTCACGCCTGGGCCAGCAGGGAGTAAGAGTTCAGCTACACTGGTTGTATGCCAGTGGATGATTGACCGATGTGTTCCCAGTAGGCTGGCTACCATCAAGGGTGGATTTTTTTTTGGACAGTGATACCCACTGGGTAACTATCCCAACAGTCCCTGCCTTCCCTTTACATTCTGGGTTAGGCTCCCAGCGCCTGGTGGGACAAAAACAGTATAGCGGGTGGTTCTAGGTACATATTGGTCAGTGTCCCTGTGATGGGGCATACCCTCCCTGCACTGAGCAGGAGGGAGTTAAACCAGCCCTGAGGGCTGAGAAGGCCCCACCCACTGAGCCTTACTGGGCATGCTCAAGCTGCTCTGCTATAAAAGAGAGCATCCCAGGTGGCCAGAGGGAGAGGACATGCCTTGCCAGCTCTGGGAAAACCACAGAGACTAACCAGACACTGAGGCACTACCCTGCAGGCTGGAGGCCAGACCTGTCTAGAGACCTCACAGGTTCCAGATACCAGCAGAAGCATCTAGATCCCAGATGAAAGACCTTTAAATGGAGACATTTGAAGCAGCCCAAGGACAGTGACGGCTACAGGGTGAGTGAGCCGACACCGTAGAGTGTTGTGGCTGGGATTTTCCCTGCTGACTCAGTGGCTAGAGGAAGCCACTAACAAGGCCCTCGGCTGGGGTCCAGAAAAGTGTGAGGGCCTGGACCCCCCTGCTGGGGGATATAAACCTTTCCTCTATCTATCGTCCCTTGAGAGACTCTGACCATTGGGTTGAATTCTTCAAGAAGAAGGGGGCAAGTTATAGACTGAGACTGTTGAACTGTGCTGCCCTGCCGTACGGGCAAGTTCTAGACTTTGACTGTTGGGTCATGTTGGAACTGCTGAACTGTGCTTCCATGTCTCTAGGGGCACATTATAGACTATGACCATTGGGTCATCCTGCCCCAGGGATGAGGGGGGTGGGAGTAGACAGACTTTGGAGTGGGAGTTAGAGACACTGACTGGGGAACAAAAGTGGAGAATACAAGGGTGATGTGAAAGCAGGCTCTTTGCTGGCCAGGCCTCTCGCGCGTATTGCCATCCAAGCAAAAGGTCCACTTCCCCTTGATGAAAAACCCTTACACTATGTAACTTAAAGACCAGCGAAGAACAGGAACCAAAACCAGACCTAAAAAGTTCATGTAAAGTTCATGCTGGTTGTGCAGACTGTGCCATGCCCGATAAGGCAGAAAAGGAAAAACAGGAAACCATCTCACCCCCTTACTCCTGTCCCTTAACAGACAGGGTCTGCTAGCCTTTCACAAAAAGCGCGCAACAGCTTTCTCTATAAAACAGCTTCTCCTCCTGTATCTAACTGAGGAATCCTGAACAAACATTGGAAGGCAGAATACGAGCCAGGTCTAAGGACTAATCACCCAAGGGCCACCTCCCGCTCACCAAACCAAATGAGTTCCTGTAGAGCGTAACGTATACCAAACATAATGTATACCAAATATATTGTTATTGTTGTAGTTTGTGTCACTGTTAAATGTAGGTATTGTGATCTGAAATTGTTTAGAGGTATTGTTAAGCAGTAGTGTTAAGAGTTTTAGATAAATGATTAGTCTTATAAGTAAGACTGATGTAAATGTAACTGTTAATAATCCCTGGTCCCTTGTTAACAACTATTAGGATTTAGAGAAACCTCAAGGAATTTTCTTTACTGTATTGCATTTTGCTTATTAGTCATTCTAATAATTGATAAAATAATAATTTATACGTAGAAGTCCTTTAATAAATGTTTAAAAGATATTTAGTAATAGTTTGCCTGTTTCTGTGCCTCCCTGGGACTAGCCACATTTCCGAACCTTTTACTTTAAACCACAGGTGACAGGTGCAAAACAGACATCCTCTCCCCCCATCCAGAATGGGGCCTTCTCCCCTGCCATGTGACAGTCCCATAATGCACTTTCCTCTGAACACAATGGCAAACAATCTTTTTGCACCCTTTTTCCTTGTTATCTGTGCAGATACCATATCAGAGCAAGCATGGACTTTGTTCAGTTGCAAAGCGCTGTGAATCATATGCTGCAGTATGTTTACAGCTGGGGTGGGTAATCATTTTTGATGGGGGGCCATTCCAAGAATTTGGAAAGAGGTCAAGAGATGCACTCTTCCATGGTATGAATGGAGAAGGTGTGGGGTCTGAGATGGAGGCTGGGTGAAGGAGGAGGTTAGGACCTGGGGCACTGGACTAAGGTCCAGGGATTTGGGTTGTGACCTAAGATAGGAAAGGGTTGTGATCTGGGTGCAGGGGTTTGGGCTGTGACCTAGGGCAGGAGAGGATTCTGACCTAGGACAGGGGTACAGGAGTGCATGAAGAGGTTTGGGTTGTGACATAGGGCAGAGGGTGTAGGAGTTCAGGTTGTGATCTAGGGCAGGAAGGGATTTGTGGTCTGGGACAGGGGATTGGGGTGCCAGATCTGGGAGGGTATATTGGTGCAGGAGGGGGGCAGAGGTTTTGGGTATGTAGAGTAGGGGGGCAGGAGTGAGGGGCAGAGGGTTGGAGAAGGGAGGGCTGGGGTGCCAGAAACAGGCTCTGGCCAGGAGATATACCGGGTGACTCCCAGCCAGTAGCCCAGCATGTTTCTCAGGCAGTTTGCCTGCCTTCCCTGCACCTGCACAGGCTGCAATGCTATGTGTGTGTATGAATAACTATGAGCTGGAGGGGAGGGTCCATGATGCTTTGTGGTTGCCTGTTCTTTAAACAGGCAGCTCCCATTGGCAGGTTTCTAACCAGAAATTGGCCAATTGGATTGTGCTGGGGGCGGGAGCAGTGCCTAAAGCCTCCCTGTCCCCTTTCCCTCCAGGCTCACAGTTTTGAAAGTGAAATGGCCTGGAAGCCACTTTTCTGAGGAATGTGCAAGTGGGGCGAGGCAAGCAGGGGCCTCGCCCCTCCCCCCCACATTCTAGGGTTCCTGGGAGGGTAGACTAGGGCACTTGAACTCAATGAGGAGAGCAGGTGGTTCAGGATGGGCTGAAGGGCAATCTGTGCTCCATCTGCTTCTCCAGTACCTCTACCAAGTATGTCGTCAGCTTTGTTTGCTGCCCCATAAGCCTCATGGTCTCCTTTTAGGTCTTGATTTCACATTCCCGGCATGCTCTCCTTATGCTCTGTTCCCATCTCCTGCAGCATTGTTCTCCTCCACGCATTTAATTGTGCCCTGTCTGTGTGGGCAGACTGGGTTTGCTCATTGAACATGTCATCCTGACTTAACCTTTGGATCTGGGCTAGCTGAATAGCTAGGAGTCAGGAGAGTGGGCAACAGGTTCACTGTTGTACCCACTGTAACAAAAAAAGTGAAGGGTAGACTTTGGGGTTACGTCTAGACTGCACCCCTCTGCCAACAGAGGGATGCAAATCAAGCACTTCTGAAGTGCAAATGAGCCCGGGATTTAAATATCCCAGGCTTCATTTGCATACTCACGTTCCGAGGCTGTGCCGATCAGGCTCAGTGTTGAAAGTAAAAGTAAAGTGTAGCCGCGGCTCTGCTGATAGCAGGGAGCTTTTTAGGCAGATCCTGTACTCCTAAAAAAATGCTTATTTAGTACACTGTCCCATAAGGAGCAGGTCTTAAAGAGGAGAACAGAAGCAAGTCTGGGCCTTCAGCAGTTACCACAAAAGGCTGCCAAGTACAACCAGCAAGACTTCATCTATCTACACTGCACACTTATTTCAAAATAAGCTACTTTGGGGAAAAAAGCCCTCCGAAATAGCTTATTTCAAAATAGCGCATCCATGCTACAAATGCCCATCGAAATAGCACTGAGATTTCCAAATAGAGCATCCACACTGATTGGCACCTCAATCGCATTTAAGACCCCCCAGAAGCACTTTCGGCAGGGCATCAGGACAGCAGTCACTTCTTGGAGCTGCTGACTGAGTCTCGTGCTTAAAGAGACCCCTCCCCCCATACATATGTGGCTCAGGCTCTTCACCTTTGCCTACCTCCTCGAGGAACAGCAAACTCTTCCCACTGTGTGCTCTGGTTGCCCTTGTGGACACCATAGCACTCCAGCCAGAGAGCCAGGCCTGCTGGAAAGCACTCGTCAGCTCTTAGACATGCTGCCGCACCTCATGATGCAGTTACTGCAGGCCGCCCTCATGGCTCTGCAGGAACAGGACCAGCAGCTATTTGCACCTTCTCTCCTTTCTCCACAAGCTGCTTGTGCAGCGCACCTCCCTCGTGCCCTCCCCTGCATACTGTGCACTGCTGCTTCTAGTGCTGGGACACCAGTTTTGACTGGTGGGACCGGCTCATCATGCAGCAGTGGGATGACCAGCAGTGGCTCCAGAACTTCTGCATGGGGAAGGCCACCTTCCTGGAGCTCTGCGAGTGGCTCACTCCTGCCCTTCAGTGACAGGAGACTCACGTGCAACTGGCCATCCCCCTCCAGAAGCAGGTTGCCATCACCCTTTGGACTCACACCACACTAGACAGCTACCACTCTGTCAGGAACCAGTTTGGCGTGGGGAGATTGATGTCAGGGTCATGATCATGCAGGTATGATTCTCTCATGCCATTGTCCCAGGAGGCTTTGTGAACTGCTGGGGTTCCCTAGGGAAGGGAAGGTCCCTCCCTAGAAGGTTTTTCAGTCATGCCTGCACAAAGCCTTTCCAGGGGACGGGGTAAGTTAGGATTGGTCCTGGAGTGTGGGAAGGGAGGTTGGGCTCAGGTCACTCCTGAGAGCTCTGGCAACCCTGTAATTCTATGTTTGTCTTCTACAGGAGATGAAGGCCATCAACACTTGCATGCTGCACAAGGTCATCATCTTGGGTGACATGGATCCCATCATTGCTGGCTTTGCTGCCATGGGCTTCCCCAACTGCAGGAGGGAGGGGGCCGTTGATGGCACTCACATCTCCATCCGGGCCCCCAACCACTGGGCAGTGGTTTAATACAACCATAGAGGATACTTTTCTAAGTGCTGCAGGCCCTCATGGACCACTGAGGCTGCTTCACAGACATCAGCATCGGGTAGTCAGGGAAGGTACACGACACCCACATCTTCCAGAACTCCAGCCTGTTCCAGAAGATGCACACCAGCACTTTTTACCCCGACTGCACCATCAGGGTCAGGGACGTGCATCACGATGGATGCAGCCTACCCCTTGCTCCCCTGCCCGATGAAGCCCTACACTGGACACCTGGACCCCACCAAGGAACATTTTAATACCAGGCTCAGCAGAGCCTGCATGGTTATGGAGGGCACTTTCAACCATCTTAGAGGGAGGTTCCATTGTCTCCTCGCCCACCTGGACCTTGGCAAGTGGAATTTCCCCCAGGTGGTGTTGGCCTGTTGTGTCCTGCACAATCTGTGCAAGAACAAGGGTTAGACGTTCCTAACAGGTTGGGGGCCAGAGACCGAGCGGTTGGCCAGAGTCTTTGAATAGCTGCACACGACTGCCATCCAGCAGGCCCATCAGGGAGCTATGCACATCCAGGAGACCCTAAGGGAGAGCTTCAGCTGTGTATGTGACACTCTCCCCTGGGCCTCTCCACAAGGAGCCTCTGCATTGTCTCTCTGTGCCTTTCCTCCTACATCCCTCCCTTCCCCTGCCCTCCTTTTCCCTCTTTTCTCCTCCCGTCCCCACTCCTGCTGATAAAATAAACAAGACCTTTTGTTTTGGAATAAACTCTGTATTTTTATTTGGGGTAAATGTAACTGGGGAGGATCTGGGGAAAGAACCTGGGAGGGGAAAGGAGCAAAGTAGAAAAGGGAGGAGAGGCTCACGGATGGGGCTGGGACTGGTGCCTGGCTCATGTGGTCCCACTGCCTCATGTGTGGGGCCCTCAGTGGCCAGAGGGAGAAGCTGGAGGGATGAAGGTGGGAGCTGAGGTAGGAGCAGCAGCAGGAGGGGTGTGTGGCTTCTGGACTGCTCTATGGCAGCCACCAGGTAACCAATGGTGGTGGTGAAAGCCATACACATGCTCTGGACCTGCTGCAACAGCTCCTTCCAGGTGGCAAGATTCAGCTCCAGGTCTGCATCCATCCTGTGGTCCTGTAGTTCAAGAGACATGTAGACAAGCAACATGTTCCTGGTGCAGGTCTTCCTGGGGTTGCCAGCTCCTATGGATCTCGCAGGGTCGGGAGGCTGGTGCAGGAGATATGGCTCATGTCTCACTTGCAGCCGGTCCAGCTATGAAGAAAAATGACAAGGGTAGTCACCCCAGGAGACAGAGTGTATGAGCCTAGCCCTCATCGCTGAGATGACACCCAAAGGTCTCAGGTCAGACTAAGCCATGTGCTTCGAGCAATGTCATCTGTGGCCTAGACAGTGGGCACTTCCTACAGGGGCACGGATGTCCCAGGGAGCCTCACTATCCCCATGTCCTAGGGACACGAAGGCATGGGAATGTGCTGGCCAAGCCTGGAGCTGGTGGGCAGGATGGTGGGTACAGGGTGGCTCAGCTTCTGTTAACGCTGTGCACACACTGCGTCTGGCATGGTGGCATTCCACAGGGAGAGGATGTGTATCCTACCCACTGGAGGATGGGGGGGGGGGGGAGAGGGTGTTGGAGGAGGTGTGTGTGACTGGCAGATGCTTCTTGCCGGGGAGGTTGCTACTAGGGTTCCTCTCTACTTCCTCCGTCTCCTGGCAGGTTCTTCTGGCAAGAACTCAGTCTCCTCTGCCTTGCCGTGCTTGCCCTAGAGTGAAAGCTGCCTTGAGAGTACAGACATGCCCACTGCTGTGTATGTGTCCCTGACCCCAGCCTCCTTAGTGATGGCTTGTAGTAGTAAAGTGTCCTACTATGAGGTTGGGAGTAAGCCTGTTATTTCAAAATAACACTCACTTTGTTATTTTGAAATAATGTGAGCTACTGTGTAGACATGCCCTAAGAGGCTAGACAGGCCAATCAGCACACAGCATGCAGAGGCTGACTGCTTCAATCAAACAGCAGGAAGATATTCTGTGTGTAAGTGTAAGATCAGGTGCACCATCCTAAATTAGGTATAACACTACTGAAAATTAGGTAAGCTCATGTCACAAGCTACCCACAGGTTCAGGTAATCCTGTGACTGGAACCATTGAATATTTTTTAAATATTGAGTTCCTCCCCACCCTGCCATCCTACTAAAACATATTGGTTTGGTCTGAAACTCTCTTAGAAAGCATGGAAATATTCAAGAGACAAAGGAGTGGATAAGGACAGAGAGAACAAGGAAGTCTGGCTTTCAGAGACAGGGGTGCGCTGGATTTTCCAGGTGTCTAAGGATACCTGGATAGTGTCTAAGGAAGAAGGTCTTGTGTCTCTTCAAGATACATTTTTATGGGTGAAGACTACAAAGGGCGGAGATGAAAATGGGATAGGTTCTCATTCGAGATGAAATTTTGTCAAAGATGGTCAAAAGAGAGGCAGTCGTGAGGGCTGGGTTCCTTTTCGAGGAGACTTGCAAACTGAAGGAAGTAGAGGTGGGCCAATAGCTGACCAGATACAATACTATGAAAACATTGTTTTTCAGAGAGGCCCAGCATTTGAAATGAGCACCAGTGTGATATATCTATTTGTAATGAACCTGCAGTCTGATTTATCCAAAGATTTCTTGCTGGGTTGTTTATGATGGAGAGAGAAGGTAGTGGCAGTCTGCCATTGTTATGTGATACCTTGGCAGGAAAATATCTCATCTTGTATCTCAAACATATGGTGCTGGTAAAGATTTTTTCTATTATATTCCTATTTTTAATAGATCCTCCTCTTGACCAAAAGTAGTGTTTCTTTGTGTAAAGGGACTGTTACCCCTTACTAAAACTCTGTGGGAGTTTTTTGGTTTGCCAGCTCCCACTTTCAGAGGGGGAAGGGTTCAGGAGGCTGACAGACCCCAGAGACAATGGAAAGCAGCCAACACTCCAGCTCAGCCTGATTGACAGGTTGGACAGGCCAGTGAGGAAGGGGAGAGGCCAGGCCCCGTCCTCCCTGTGAGCTGGGATTGTTCTGGCTCTCTCTCTGAACAAACAAGCTGTGTACAGAAGAGGTCCTGCAAAGACAGAGAGCTGAAATAGGAGGACAAGCTGTGTGAAGAAGTCCTGCAAAAACAGGGAGCTGAGAGACAGCCCAAGCAAAGCAAGCTGTATGCTGAGGGGCAGTTTTTGCAGCAGCTGAGCCTGACACACACAGCTCAAGAGCGCAGACCCTGAGTTGAGCAGCAGACTGGCAGTGCTCAGAGAGCCAAAAGGAACAGAGAAGCAACGCAAGAAGCTAGAGACTGGCCAAGCAGCACCCTGCAGCTGGATGTGGCGAGCAGCTGGGAACTGCAAAGTGTGGGGAGAGGCTCTGGACTGGGAGAGGGGTCTGGCCACTTAGAGCTTGAGGCTGTGTGGTCACTGCCAGAGCAAGCGTGTCCAGCCTGCAGCCCCCCCTGCAGCACATCCAAGGCCTCTAAGGGGCCTCTAAGGAAGAGACTGTGGACTGTCCTTACACTCTGCAGGCTGCTGTTTTGATGTCCCTGTGCTACAGAGCAGGGCTGTGTGTTCTCATTTAACCATTCTCATTTTTTCTTATTCTTTTCTCTTTAATCAGTTGTTGTTTAATAAATTGTATTTGCTTTGAACCTTATGAAGTGATCACTGGGCCAAGAAGGCCTGCAGTGTAAAGAGAGCACCTCGGAGTGGGGACACCCTAACTCCTGCCCCTAGTGACTACAAGGTCGGGGATTAAGCCCCAGGAAACCTGGGCCCAGCCTTGTTGGGGTTTCAAGGGCTCTGCTACTCAGGAGAGTGGAGGGGGAGCCCTCAGGATCAGGGAGCCGTGGGGTAAAGGAAGTGGGAGCGGGGACTCAGATCCTTTCGCTGGTTCATTTCACCGGGGTGTATAGAAGCCAGGAAAGTTCCCCACAATAGCGGGATCATTCCCCCGCTTACATTTGTCAGCCTACCACATGAGCTCTTGGCATCAGTGTGACCGGGCATCTGGCCCGCACTGGCCCTGTAAGAGTTAAAACCCAGCTCTGGAAGAGGGCTGGAGCAATGGAGCCAGCAGTTGCAGCAGAGACAGCCAATTAGGCCCCAGCTGGGGCTGTATAAATAAAGGCTTCTGGAGGGATGGAGACCAACTCACTCTTGCTTTAGTTGTGGAGCAGAAGGGACTTGGCTGCCAGGGAAGCTAGAGGCTTCCTGACTTAGAGCAGGGCTGGGGAAAGGCAGGCAGAGTTGCGGAAGCTCTGGCCAGGCAAGCTCCCAGGCTGCAGGGTCTGAAGCAAGGTCTGAGCATACTAGGGCCACAGGAAGGCAGCAGAAGGCAGCAAGTCCACACCCCCTTGCCAATGATGAGTGGCCATGTCAGACTGCAATTTGCCTGAAGAAGAGACTAGATGAGGATTGGCAGTCGGTCACTGAGGCAAGGTGGGCATGGGCATTGGGGGTTCTGTGGGAGGGGGGGACCCTAGAGTGAGCAGTAAGGCAGTACCCAGAGGGAAGGACATGGCAGCCTGGGAGGGACAAGGGCCCTAACACAAGGTGGTGGAACCATTAAAAGGTAACAGCAGCCAGAAGGGGGTGCTCCAGCACTGAACGAAGCTGATTCCTAGAGGGTATGTCTACACTACCCCGCTAGTTCGAACTAGCGGGGTAATGTAGGCATACCGCACTTGCATTTCACGAGGAGTAACGGTAGTTCGGAATAGGAACCTAGTCCGAACTACCTAGTTTGAGCCCCGTGTAGCCGCGCTGCACGGGGTTCGAACCAGCGGGGATTTAAAAATGGCGGCTCCCCGCTTATGCAAATGAAGCCCGGGAAATTCAAATCCCGGGCTTCATTTGCAAGTGCGGTATGCCTACATTACCCTCCTAGTTCGAACTAGCGGGGTAGTGTAGACATACCCTGAGTGACCAGCAGAGTGCTGTGGCAGTGAGTCACGCCCTACTACAACGACTTAGTAGCTTTTACAGCTCACAACAGCAAAAAGTTACGATTTTAAACTCACTTTTAAAATAAATATTAGTACTCTAGGGAGGCCCTTCTGGAATGCAGTTTGTTTGGGTTATTTTGAGTCCTAGGTGTTATTCCCCATAAACAGACTTTTGCTGTGGGTAAAAGTCATCGAAATTAGCAGTGCTCAGTGGGGAGGAACATTTTTAGAGAAAGGAAATAACTTTGGGTATGGCATCAATCTTCCCTTTATGGGAGGTCCCCACTTTTCTCAGAGCCTGTCCACCTTCGTCTGCTCTCTAAATCTATTTATTACCATGACTCCTAGTGCAGCACTTTGGCTCTTTGATGTAGAGACCACTGCCAAGAGGATGCTATAGGCAACTGAATGATCTATGCTTCCCTAAGAAAGGCTCTGGCTGTAACCTAGCTGCCTTTCCCCTATAAGGGTACATCTAGACTACAAGCCTCTTTCAAAAGAGAGCATCTAGACTACAACCACTTCTTTCAAAAAGCAAGCTGCTTTTTTGAAAGAGAGCACCCAGGCAGTCTGGATGCTCTCTTTCAGAAAAGCCCTGTTTGCATTCAATAACGCCTTTTTTCGAAAGGCGTTATTCCTCGTAAAATGAGGTTTTCTGCGGTCAAAAAAACTGCTGCGTTCTTTCAATTTTATTTCAAAAGAACGTGGCAGCATTCTAGATGCAGGTGAAGACTTTTTAAAAAAGGCCACTTTTTTCGAAAAAACCCTGTAGTCTAGACTCACCCTAAGTGTCTGCATTACAATGATACAAACAATGTCTACTAATGGAACCAAATATGAATGGCTTAACTCTAAAAATTCTGTATTTGGTGACTTTCTTTCAGGGGCTATGTCTACACTAAAGTTTCTCTGGGATACCTCTTGTATCCTGGAAAAAC
Source organism: Pelodiscus sinensis (assembly GCF_052426305.1). Taxonomy (NCBI): domain Eukaryota; kingdom Metazoa; phylum Chordata; order Testudines; family Trionychidae; genus Pelodiscus; species Pelodiscus sinensis. The sequence continues at coordinate 22,542,088 of NC_143059.1, read as the reverse complement.
TCTGCCACATCCAGGGAAAAAGTCTGCTTTTTTGGATCAGTTTCTGAAAAAGTGGGCATGTTCTTTTGGAAGCCCTATATTCCTAATAAGGGCTGTTCCAAAAGAGGAGGGTTTTCCCAGATTTGGCCCCGTATAGAAGGGCCATATGTCAGAAAAGCCTCTTCCAAAAAAAACCGGGAAAAGTTACTCCAATTGCGCTTCACAATTTATATATCTTTTTTCGGAAAAAGATCGCAGTATAGACATAGCCAGGGATATGTATGTGTTGTTAATATGACAAGCTCATAAGGAGAGGAGACCCAAGGACAAGGAGAAGGGGGAAGAGGAATCTGGGGCAGGGTGGCAA